>NC_028639.1:1886876-1927415 GCF_001406875.1 Solanum pennellii | reverse complement strand
TATATATATATATATATATATATATATATATATATATAATTTTAAAATTTTGTTTTATATTTAAAAATATTTATTTTGATATAATTTTTAAATATTTCTTATATTATTTTTCATAATTTTTATCTTTTAATATATTATTTTAAGTTTGAAACTTAGAATTTTTGGATGATTCTATAAAGATTATAGTCCACCGATGTGGTAATTATAAAAAAATCTAAATAAAAATCAAATTAATAATAATGTAAAAAGAAATCAATTTTTACACTGAGAATGACAATAATATTGAATATTTGTTCTTTAATTTTACATTGGTTTAGACAATTGAAATACATAATTTCCTTTAATATCTAGTCATGTACCTAATAGTTATTAAACTTATTTTAGCATGATTTAGTACTTTTAAATATGATAATTTTCATTATAACTTATTAATTTGCAATATTTCTTCTACGTAATTACATCATTATGTGTGTTATATTCTTAAGAAATACCTTAGATAGTTGTATTTTGGTATGACTGAAGAAATATTTGAAGTACATGTAATTATATGTTTGTAAGAATACTTTTAGTGAAAAAAACCGAAATCACAAAAAACCTCGAGGTTGAAAAATTTGAGTTTTATTAATTTGATTTGGTCTATCAATTTAAAAATTCGACACAAATAATATAATTTAATATTTAAAAAATCTGAACTAACCCGACCATATACACCTCTAATTTTTACCATCTTCAAATTGCTGAAGATATTTCAAATTCTTATCCAATTCAACATATATAGATTCACATCAAAGACAACCTTAAATGCAAATGTTTGTATCATAGGAGTTAATTAACATCTACACGAGTCACTAATATGACATTTAATACTAAATGCACTTTCTAATGTCACAATAAAATAGATATTAACACATTACAAGTCATTTTATCAAATATAGAAAACATATTGAATTAATTCTCTACCAAAACAAGATATTGTAATTATCATTTTGTGATTCAATTTCTCTGAGAAGATATTTTTTCAATTCTATCTTACTTTTAATTATCATGTTGCACTTTACGAAAAGTCAAATGTATTGCTAACTAACACAATAGATAATGATGAATAAGATTTCGTTAAACTTTTTTTGAATAAAGAAATCGAATAATGCCTTCACTTTATCTCTTATTTTGCCCCCTTGTACTTTGTCGTATATTGTCATAAGTATAAATCTCACATAATTAAATTTGAAACGAGGACTGAATGTGCCTACAATCATCTCATTCGTTTTTGTTAGATCACCCTGATTATGGGATGTAGATAGATCAAGTTGCTCTAAATTTTTAAATATTAAATTAAATTATTTATATTAAATATTAAATCTATAAATTAAATCAAATTAATAAAATTTGACAACACATTAGTGATGACGCTAGAATATTCAACAATTCACAATAATGAAATCCCATAAAGCAAGTATTGCAAATTAATGTATCATGATGAAGATGATCATGATATAAAATTACTAATTTATGCTAAGATAAATCTAATCTAATAAATATTAGTTATATGGCTAAACGTTAAATAAAACTAAAATTAAGCTATGTACTTTAATTGTCTAAACCAAATGTAAAACTAAATAACAAACATTCAACAATGGTGTCATTCTTACTTCTTGACATTGAATGATTATGTTTTTTCGTTAGCATCAGTACTGATTTGATTTTAATTTAAATTTTATTACAGTTACTAATCTATGGAACATTTTTTGGACCATTCAAAATTTAATCTCTTAAACTTAAAATAATATATTAAAAAGATAAAAATTATAATAAAGTATAAGAAATATTTATATATTATATCCAAGTAAATATTTTTATGTATACATATACTTTATATGATACTGGATTGATTTAATCTTGAATTAACTTTTTTTAATTAAAACCAAAGCTATCTACTTTTAATCATTTTTTTATTTAACTTGATCGAAGATTTGATTCGATATTGTTCACCTCTAACACCAATATTTTTCAATCTTCTTTTTTATTTAAATTCGTTTCCTTTTCAACAATTGATTCAAGAAGTACCAATTCCGTTGATTACCTGAAAATGTACAACATAAAGTTATATTTCGCTATGCTAATGAATATAAGATATAGTGTCAACATGTCCTTGACCTAGATATCCTTATTCTCAGAAGTTTAGTACATACGAATACATAATTTATTTTTAGTTACTAACAATATGCTTTGACAGCTAGTATGACTTGTAACGATTATGAACATCCCCTCCATATCTAGTGTAACTATACCTATACAACAAACACTAATCTGCAGTGAAAACGCTCCTAATATTTCCGTTTCTCGAGCTTGACATGGTTTAACAGACCTTTAATTCTGTTTGATAACCATAATCTATGGAGTTTGAACTGTGAATAGAACTTCTAACATAATACACCAGTGAACTTACCTTATGTGTTGGCTTTGAACATAATAACATAACCCCTCTTGCGCATGCACATACAAATTGTATGAGCACTCCTTATGGCCGGACAACTCGTCTTACATGAAGACGGATGGAGAAAAGACTTGGCATTGCTTGGCAAATCTTCTTGAATTCTGGGAAGGGCTAATATTTACAGTCAACTGACCAACTTGGTTTAGCAATTGAGTTAGCTATATACACAAACAATCACTTCCAAACAGTAGCACGCCATTCATCATTATCTTCTTTTCTTTGAAAGATCATATAGCACGGAAATACATTGATGGTTCCATGCAGCCAGGAACACTTACAAGTAGAACTATCAAGTTTTTTCTACTTCAACTATGTTTGACAGTAAAGTTTATCCAGACAGTACCCTCTACAGAAACGGAGAAAACATGCATGCACAGACACCTTAAATACAACAGTTAAAACAGAATGGAAAAATTATGCAAAGAAATGAATGAAAAAATGGCGGCCTCATCTGATGGTATAGTCAGCAATTTGCATTGGCAACAACCCATTGAGGCAACCTTGCTCCAGAAAAGGAAGCTGCAACATTAATAAATTCTTCAGCCTTGCTGGCTCCCCTCCGCTTCAGCTTTCTTGTGATTAAACCTCACCACTATGCAAGTAATATTATCAGCACTACCCCGAGTAAACGCAGTTTCCGTCAGCTTCCTAGCAGCTGCTTCTGGCTCTTCTTCTGCTTGAGCCAGTGAAATAGCATCCTACAGGAAGGCAACAACATCAGCAGAGGAGGACAAAGCCACTTCAGAAGTTCAGGCTTTGAGTTCTGATAAAAGGAAAAATAATCTCCTAGAAGAGGGCTGGGATAGATCTAAATATCTTCAAGTTACACTCCACCAAAAGGAGGTCAAGAGGACAAGAAACAGCGAGAAATAAGGGGTAAGGAAGAAAACTGAAAGTAAAGCAAGCATGCATGCACAGGACTTACCTCATTTGGTACAACATCCCAAAGTCCATCACTGGCAAGCACAAGTAGTTCTACTTCCTCATCAATCTCTTGATCCTGAAAACATATTTGAGAGAAGATGAATGACTTCCATAAATATCAAATGCCTTCAACGCTCCAACTCATTTGTTTCGTAAGTAAATCCTTCCAACTTAGCAGGACTTTGACCCTTCTATCAGCCCATAATCCAATTTGGTTATTGGCTTAATTCTTTTATGAACATAGTTCTTTGGTCCCTACGCCTTGCAGGCTAACTTTACTTGGGACTAGACGGTCAAAAAGGTAATATCAAATACATGCCTTGGCAACTGACAAAGATGTCTGAGATGTGGTGGAAATTAACAGTTTTTAGTAATAGTTCGTGAGGAAGAAGCTGGTTATTGTAGCCAAAAAAGGGAAAAGGAATATGTTACCAACAACCCAAGTAGTTAAGTCCTCTTCGAGTAGAAATGGTAATGAAGTTCAAACATTTTCTATTTGAGCCATATAAGTATTAATCCATAACTCCCGCACACAGATTGACTACAACAGCGACGCTTAGATGAACTTGTTCATGAAATGCAAGTGTAAAAGAAAACGCAAATGTCAGGTGTAATTGCACGCTTCCCCAGTTATCTAAACTCTTAACCATCCCTAGAACACATGCACTGACCCACACCTCATTTAGGCTTTCCACGCCAGTGTATGGAAACCAAATTATTGCAACAGACGGTGACTGCTTACAGATAGATGCAGGTCTTGACAGCTGGGATAGAAATTTAGGGGTGTACATAGGTCTGTTCAGTTTGATTTTTAATTTAAAAAAATCTACACCAATTATGTCGGTTTATGAAATTTAAAAAACAAATCGAACCATATAAAGTTGATTTTTTCGATTTCGATTTCAGTCGGTTCTTTCGGGTTTTTTTGGGTTTTAACAACTATACCGTATTTGAAAAAGCAATAAACATTTTTTCACTTACCTGTGTGATAAACTAAACTTAAAAAATGTTAAGTGAATAGAAATTCTCGAAAAGACTGTCAAATTCACATAAATACAAAATATTTTTTTTGAAATATCAACGTTCATTATGCTAAACTAATAAGATTAAAGGCTAGATGCAAACTGAATACAAAAAATATTTGCAAAGTAAATTGTTAACTTCGAATTTGAAAAACTATAACAATATAATTATAACTTTGGATCTTAACACAAAATAAATATTTACAATTTTTACAAGTCCAAATTTGAAATAAAATAGATAAAACATTGAAAACTATAAACTAACTTAAAATATATTAACAAAGTATATTATAAATTATATTTTTAGTTATAAAATAAATAAAATTATATACATACGTGTGTGTGTGTGTGTCTGTTTGATTTGAGTTCGGTTTGATTCTTTTTTTTCTAATACCAAATCAAACCAAGTGTGGTCGATTTTTTTTTCAATCGCCAAACCAATCAAACCAAACCACAAGCCGGTTATTTTTTTCGGTTTGATTTGGTTCGTCGGTTTGGTTTGACTTAATGATTCGATCTGTACACCCCTAGATAGAATATCCCAAACCAATTGCCCAAAAAAAATCTGCTTCTTCGGTTGAGAGGGGGAGCTTAGTAGTGCACCTCCTCTACCCACTACGACACTCATTTTCACATCTAAAGAAGTATAAAAAGAGCATAGCTAGATCTACCTGGATCTCAGGTTCAGCAACGACAAATTGCTTCAACATTCGGTTGCCAAAAGCACGTGACATCGCTAATACACCTCCAACTCTCCAAGTACCTGATAATACAGAAACAGAAAACATAAGAGGTGTATAGCTGAGGTACCTTTCATGGAGATCGCACAAAAATTCTTAAGCAAATAAGGCAGAGCTAAGGGTCCATTCACCTTATATGGACATTCACTAAATGTGAAAGCATGAGGTCTAATTCTTAGAAGAACATTGAATTTAATCCAGCAGTAACTAGGGTTTTCCTAGAAAACAAATAGTTCTTTTTTTTTCTTGACTTTGAAAAGAAGAAAAAAAAACTATTTGTTTTCTCAGAAAACCTTAGTTACTGCAATTGGACATCACTACATATCAATTTCCATATGGTCCTCAGCTCCCATGCACTAAACATTTCATAGTTGCAGCAATGCACACATGCAAACCACATCACAATACAAGTTTAAGAGTAACTTGATTCTCACATGATCCTTGCCACTCTGCCGTATCTACCACCAACATAATGGAAAGTATAAACTGGAGAACATTTGAGAAATTCAATCCTATTTTTTGTAAAATCAATGAATCTCCACCACTAGCTTCTTCATTCTAAGAAAACACATAGTTCCTTAGATGGATTCAAGTGGACATTACCATACAGACAAGTCCAGATAGACACCGCCTGAGCTCCTATTCAATAAACGACTCATAATTCTAGCATGCACCATCACATTTTAACACAATTCCAAGAGTAACTTGATTACCAGATGACCTTAAATTCTCTAGCCAATCGACCACCAACAGAATGTTATGAAGAAACTAGGGGACTACAAAAAAATTCAAGCCAAATTTCATGACAAATAAAGTCTCCTTCCCTTGGCTTCTTCCATCCTACATAGTTTGCAGACATTTCACGCTTCTATAATTACATTAATGAAGTCTAAAGATCTTCCTTTGACAAATGTCTGCACCACAATGGTATTACATCAATGTGAAACAAATGGGGGACGTGCAAATTGAATCTTTGTATCAGATGACTAATTAATGCTGACACTTTAAAAGCGTCAAAGAATTAAATGTGATGTTCCATTTCTAACAACCCAAAAGATGAAACTTCAATTAACAGGCAAGCAAACCCAGTTAGAGTAATGTTTCATAGGCAGAGAAAATTCCTCACCAGCCCACATCACAACACCTCCGGCACTTTCAATTCTCCTCCGCTCATCATTTCTGTTGGGCTTATGATCCTCAGAAAGAGGAATCGCTGCCAAGCATAAAATTGAACTTGTTAAGAGTCTAGCCAAGGTGTTAGTTGCTCAATATTGCATCCTACAATATGACAAGTGTGCGCAATAAGAAATAAAAAAAACTACAGCATATAGCATGAAAGAATGGTAAAGGTTTCATGAGTCCGGCTGCTACCCATTATTTCTTGCTTCAATTTCATGTTATACTATCAGTTACATTTTACTATTGCAAAAAGAGAAAACCCTAAGTAATTGTACTCAATTGCTAAGTTGTTATCTTGTTTTACACTGCATGCCTACTATAAGGACACAAAACTTTGCACTAATAGAAATCACATAATACAGCCATCCTGCCAGCATCACATATTTAGACGAAGCAAAGATACTATACACTTACAAAAGAATCATCTATAACCCACTGGTGGCTGCTGAACCTATTGACTACTATTTCTATTCTCAAATTCCAGGACCCTTAAACCATTATGAATCTGATGTTACCTTTTCCGCTCTTCGATATTATAGTCCGTGAGTCTCCAACATTGGCGACATAGAGATGATTACCAACTAGAACTGCTGTCGAAGCAGTGGAACCATCATCTCGGAAGGTATCTTTTTCAGAGTCCAAGAATTCCATATCTGTTTTTTGATACGTCTCACCTGCAATATGATGAAAGTAATGTTTAAATCTTCAACACTGTTAGAATTCAAAGAAATGAGAGATAGACAAAGAGAGTAGGGCCGAGAGAGGAGAGAAGTTTCTAAGTTTTAGTGTTCTTCAATTAGTATGTTCTTCAAGTACATTGCCCTTGCCATGATCATGCATTTCACACTTCAGATGTTATGGAAGCATGAATATGTCACACTTTGATATGTCAGCTTCAATGGACAGATAGCACGCATTTCTAGTACACCGGGAAAGCACAATAGTGGAGATTTAAATTACTTATGCATAAGACACATATA
Source organism: Solanum pennellii (assembly GCF_001406875.1). Lineage (NCBI taxonomy): Eukaryota > Viridiplantae > Streptophyta > Magnoliopsida > Solanales > Solanaceae > Solanum > Solanum pennellii. Next base: position 1,920,076 of record NC_028639.1, on the reverse strand, counting down.
AAACTCACTTATGGCCAACTTGGTGTTCGTTGAAAATGATGGGTGTTTCAATAGATTCTGAAAGAGATGTCCCTTCAGAAACTCAGCTGCTCGGGAACCACCATGACCTGCAGTAAAAAGACATGATGATTAGAGAAAGTCAAAAATCCATCTTTCTCAGACACAATTAAGATTATGCAAACACAAAAAGATAAAAAAGAAGGAAAAATGCTTTGTCTGCAGAAATGTAAGAAGAAACAAATAAAGAGCAACACAGACGCACAAAAGAAAAAGAAAAATGCTAATTCTACCTCGTCTGCAGATATACAAGGGTTTTTCAATCAAACGTCTAAAAAAGAGCCAAAGTCGTCACAAGCTCATAAATGCAATATTTGAGACTACAAAAAGTGATCATTAGTTGCAAGGATGAGATGGAAAACACACAGTTTCTGGACTGCAAAACTGTTCCGCAAGCTTCCAAGTGAGAGCATTAACAGCGGAAGCTAAATGGAAAATCAATTTCAGTCTTTCAGAAATCCCATGTAGAGGTCATGATTAATCTTACACTGAAGGACCAACTCTCCCCGAGGCCCCCCACTGGAAAAAGTTAAAGCAATCAGATCAAGGGGTATGTGACTTTAGAAAGGAGTATCCCTAGTTTGAGGTTCTATTGATTTCATTCCAGTCTTTGTGGGACTTCACTGGGTATGTTGTTGTAGAGCATCCCTCTTTTAAACCGCAGGGAACATTTGCATTACAACCAAATTTGATGTTGCCCAAGTTTTGGTTTTGATTTGTTATGAAAGAACAAGTTGCATGTTGAAAGAATTGTTTTCAGAAAATAACCTTAGGTATAGTTTTTTGTATTTAGGAAAAAACAACTCTTTCCAGCAGAGTAAAAAAATACCAGTTTGTGTTTTCAAAAGTAAAACAAACTCTTTTCACGATTCTGTAGAACAAACAGATCCTACATTCACCAGTTCATGTTAACAGTAGCTCACCGACGTATTCATGCAGACACCAAGCTACTACTGTAAAGACGAAACATAGCAAATACAAGCTTCAAGCAGGAAGATTCATAAGGCATGATTTATCATTCATTATTCATCATCTATTTAAATTCAAAATCACACTCCAAGGTGAAGGATGAATTGACAAGTCCTAACCATCAAATATCCCAAATAAGCAAACTGCCTTTCCATCAACTTCGGAAGTTTTGATGTCATAAAAGTCTTCCATAGTGGCTCTTTTCCCTCTAAAGCTTGAATAACCACAACTCATTTTTCCATCTTCACTGCCAAGCAGAAAAGAACATAAGCATGAATTATTTTTCAGAGGAATTTGGACAAGTATGAGCTACTCGTAGCAAAATACAAAAGAACATCATTATACATGTATGGTTAACATGGCGAGAAAAGTGAAATCTGTATTATGTCAACTCAACATAAACAACATACACCTTGTTAAGCTCAAAACCTTAATCGACATCAACTCTTTGTATGGCAAGGGTAAAATATAAATTCCGAGGAGAAAAATTTTCACTCTCAGACAATCATCATACTAGACGCGGTTAGATACTCTCCACCAAATTAGGAGTTAAATAATAGAACTTACCATACAAAAGCTTGTCATTATTAGATGCGCAGATCAGAAATTCTGTATCACCAGTAACCTTCTAATAGTTTCAAGGTTTTTCTGCATATGAATATCCCTAATTTCTTCTTATTGATTTCTTATAATAAGTCTACTGGCACTTTAAAATTTGGTACATATCAAAAAAAAAAAAACGGCCTATAAGAATGACTCAAACAATTTATACAAAACTATAGAATATCAATTCTCCATACTCACCCCCTACGTGTGCTAACTTCTTTTTATTTTTTGGGCATCAAGTGCTGGCTAATATTCAGCTTGGACAACATAGGTCTTGTTAGCTAATATACATGCAGGAATATATGTTAAAGGAAATCAATTCTTGGACAAGCGTGACAGCACACTCGTCCCCCTTAAGAAAACTGAATGATCAAATCAAATGTTGTGAGTACATATCTCAGCCACAAAGGGAACAAAGTCACAAAGATTCATGGAGCTTATCAGCACCATGCAGGGCAAACTATGTGTATTACTGCCTGCATAATCCAGGAGGACTGTAAATGGAAACTACCAAGAATGTTATGCATTTTGTTTCAGAAACCTATGATCCATGAATGTTCCATCAGCTAAAAGTAGTAAGTATTAGTTATACTGCAACACTACATATCTCACGGATATAATATTACAATAATCTGGAGAGGTACACAACAATGTACATCAGCTAAAAATAATCACCTCTTCCATCCTCCGCTGGCGTAACCACTACTATCATCCTTCTCCAGTGAAACATCAACAACAGGTCCACCTTTAGCAGTTGCACCAGTATCCACCATCATGGTTCTCCTCCTCGCTGTATATAAACTATTCCAAGAATAACTTATGCTACAAGTTGCATTTAAACTTTTAATGAGCTTGATAAATTGCCTTCCCTCAATGTGCCTATAAATATGCCCAGCTTGAAAAACCACAACTCTTACAGCAGCTATTGCATAACATCTAAATTTGATTTCCACATAAACTGCCTGAATTTGAAGCTGAAAAAAAGAAAACCAGCACCTTTGATCATCAAACAATCCATTAAAGAACAAACATACCAAAAAAAATAATTTACAAAGCTTGTTTAAACTGACAAAACTAGAAATAAACACTAAAGCTAAGTTAAATAAATTCGTAGTAGAGTTGCTGCATTGTGAGAAACTACTTATGCCGCCACCTCTTCATATCTAAAAACTGATCATCATAAGCAATCAATTACCACATCTATTAAGTACACAGATAATCCATCAATTCTCGTCGAATTAAATACAGTTACAAAAAACAACAACTATAGCATCTCCACTTCAATTCCTACTACGCAAGAGGATCGGGAAAAAATAATAATCCATAAGCTTAATGGATCTGATCTTACAATCAAAACAGTAGATTCCGTGAAACTCTGGTAGATCCATAGCTAAAAAATCAACCGATTAACAAAATTTTAATATTAACAGATCGATCTCTGTAAGAACATTCAGGTCCAGAGAAAATCAGAAACCGAATGATGTACAAAAAAAGCAAGCAATCAGCGAAGATTGTTGAATATCCAGAATCAGATTCAACTTTTTTGAGGATCCATTAAATTAAACGAAACCCTAAGCAGAGAGAAAAAGAGAGGAGGGAACAAAAAAGGTGAATGATGATAATAAGGAGTGAAATGTGTGTATTTGTGAAGTGGCGGAGGAGAGAGAGAGAGACGCCTGGCGGTGAGAGAGAATGGCAACGTGGCGTTCCACATGCATCCACTTTTGTACATGTTATAATCCAGTGGGCTATGGACCCACCGCCAGATCCAATACTATTTTTCTTTCGAATAATTTTAAAAGCTTACGTGGAGATGATTCCACTTATTACTACTTCTCATGCCTTTTGTGTGACTACGAAAAACTCACTCAAATCGAATCTCAATTATTGCTTTTTTTAAAAAAAAAAAAAAAACTAATGTTTTATTTTTTGATACAAATTAAATAAATACTATGATCTTTTTTAAGTAATATATGATTTCGTTAGTATATCTAAGATAACATAAATATTGTACTTTTTAATGATACCAATAAACATGTATCATTTTCATCGGGTGATCAACGGGTTATTGACATTCATTTTACTGCGGTGGATGAGATCGTTAATCATGGCTCAAGTTTATGATTGTCGTTTTCACGTGTGGTTCACTCGAATTTTCTGAGATTTCATTTCCCTAACAAAGTTAGCATTGTTGAAAATAATTTGCTATTGTTTCTTGCTAAACATTTTATAGTCCATGTCACGATTGAAAAATTGATACCATCCAAAATATTAATTTTTCCTAGATCTTTTTGTTCCACTTCATAATTTTTTAATATTTTTATGATAAAATAAGTTGTGATAATACATCATGAAAATTCGTATTATTCCAACATTACAAGGTTGAATCTCAAAACATTCTTTAATTTAATAAGTATTAATTTATCAATTGAATAATACATCTGAAAAATAACAATAATTCATGATTTCACCTATATTAATTTAATAAGGCATTACTATATTGTGTTATAGTATTATAATTACATAAATTTTGGTGTAAAAAATTACTAAAATTGCAATAATTTGTAAATATCAACTTGTAGTTTTATAACTATAATAATTTTAACACTAATAATCTTAAAGTTAACCATGTAAAATTTGAATATAAAATCTGAATATGTCATCAAAAGAAATTAGTGGTCGGGAAAGAATTTCAGATAAATTAGTGATAGCCTATATTTAATAATTCAATAAAAATATGATTAAATTTAAGAGTTCGTAGCTTAAAGGGTGAAAAATATTAACAAAAATCTCAAAATGGTATATGAATTTTTTTTAAAACCAAAACGATAAAATCGCTCACTAAGTAGCGATTTTATCTGCCGAAAAAAAGTAAAATCATTGCTACAACAGCGATTTGTTAAATTTGATTTTTTTTTAAAAAAAAAATAATTAAACAAAATTATTTTTTAAAAAATATTTTTAATATGTCGCTACTGAGGTAGCGACTTAAGTTCAAAAAAAATTAATTATTTTTTGCTTCTTTTTTTTAGAAAAAAAGTTTAAATCAACTTTTTTATTATTTTTTAAATCAAATCGCTGCCAATACAACGATTTTAATTAATTTTTTAATTTATTTTTAAAATTAATTCGATGCCAAGGTAGCGATTTTAAATCAAAATCTTTTTTAGCTATTTGATTTTAAAAAATAAATTAATTAACTAATTAAAAATCGTTGCAGCGATTTGATTTGAAAAAATAATTTTTTTTATTTAAACTTTAAAAAAAAAAAGCAAAAAATAATTTTAAAAAAAATAATTAAACTTAGTCGTTGCCTCTGCAGCGACATATTAAAAAAAGAAAATTTTATTTTGAAAATCACTACTTTGGGAGCGATTTTGTTTAAAAAATCAAATTTAACAAATCGCTGCTATTGCAGCGATTTTACTTTTTTCAGCGGACAAATCTCTACTTCGTGAACAATTTTACCGTTTTAGTAAAAAAAAAAATTCCATATATCATTTTAAAATTTTTGTTGAAATTTTTCACCCTTTAGACTCCGAATTCTTAAATTTAAATTCCTATCAAGAGGCATGATTAATGTTATTTACCTTTTTTATGCCTATGATTGGTATTGGTCCTAACTTTTCTAGTCCGAATTGATTTTTTTATGAAACAATGATGCATGCAAAGCAATAAATAAATGCTATTAATACTACAATGTTTGGATATTCAACGTCAATATCCAATAGTTAGTTACTTATGAATGAGAGGATTAGTGTCAATGGCTAGTCTTTGACTTTATTGGTCTATTGTTATATTTCAACAAATAATATTATTTACATTAAATTTAAAATTACAATAAGTTCATAATTTTTTTAAAAAAAATTGAATCGTTAAATTTAATTTTTAAAATAGTTTTAAAAAATTTCTTTGATCTTATATATGATTTCTTTAAAGGGAAAATTGTATGTAATGGCAAACTAATAAATTAAATTAATTGCCTTTGATTTAATTGTGTCTAGTACCAAATTATTTGTCAGTCATCTCTCTCCTTCAAACTGTCGTTCGCCACTCTCCTCTCTTGCTCCATCTCTCGCTCGCTTTCTCTCACTTTTATTCAAACACAAGTGTATAAAATATGCTTTTATTTGTATAAAGTGAGAGAAAAATTATAAAATATATATATTTTTGTTCCCCTCTCTTCCTTCTCCTAGATCTCGTTCGTCACTCTCCCTAATCTCACCCGCCACTCTCGCCTCTATCGCTTATACAAACAGAAACGAAATGTATAAATTGTGTTTCTGTTTATATAAAGCGAGAACAATTGTACATACACATGCAAATACATATATTTTCGTCTGATACACTTATAATTATTCAAGGAAAGTACTCCCCTGCACAATTTCTTTTGTTTTTCTCTTTCTCGTTTTATACAAATTCAAATTCTATATAATTTCTCTCTTTCTCGTTTTATACAATTCAATCCAATTGTAAATTTCCTGCCCAAGTCTCTTTTATCTTTCTCATTTTATACAAATTCAAATTATATATAATTGTTCTATACACTTATAATTATATAATTTTCTGTCCAAGTCTCTTTCTCTTTCTTATTTTATATAATTTGCTTCAATTATATATAATTAATAAATTATAAATATATACATTTGCTATGAAATATGATTATATAAATTTTACTATAGCATACAAATATAAATAAATTTTTGCTGTTGCCCTTCGTTAAATAAATGCTTACATGTGATATCCTTGTTTAGTTCATTGACTATGCCATATCATTCACCACTAATTAACTAAATTTATTTTCTATGTTCATATCAGTTTTCCCTTGGTTCATTTTTTATTTGTCATATTATATTTTTTGAAAATTATCTTGATTTATTTTTAAAGTTAAATTAAATTATATTAATTTAATTATTATAAATAAAAAATTTAAATATTTAAAAACTATACAAAAAGTATTATATATTACAATTTTTTACATATAAATATAATGAAAAATATATTATAAAATGTTAATCAAAATTTTAATGTAACTCTATGACAACTAATTGTGAATGGATGGAGTAAGATTTTACGAAGATAGTAAAAGCACTTTTAATAACCATAAAACTCAGAAAAAAATTAAATGACAAATTCACGTAAAGCCAATATTTTGATAACTACAATAATTAAGCTTTTAGATATTAAAAAAAAATGTAATATATGAAAAATAGTAGTAGTAGTAGTATTTTTTTTTTAAAAAAAGTATATATTTAAAGATAGCGAAATTGTATTTGAATATGAATTTAACTTAAAAAAAAAAAAAGTTTTGTTGACTGAAAATAAATTCACTTAAAAAACGAATTAAAATCACTTTCAACTTAACTCATTTTCAAATAATTTTTTTAAATAATCCAACATATAACTAAATATTGTTTTAAAAGAAAAAATCTACATGTCAATGAACGAGCCCTAAATTAGTTATAAAAAATTTATATCGAAAAGCAAGTTCACAACTCCTCTCAAGTCTCAAATGATAAGAAGGTTAAATTTTTGTCCTTTGGCGTATGAATTCATGTAAATTTTGTAGATGTTTTTTGTTCAAAATTTGTATAGGTATTAATTTAGCAAAAATCTATCAATATTTGACTATACATCTAATATTTATTGCATATTAATATAAAACCATTACACAACAATACTTATAAACTTCAATTTCTAAATTTGGTTCACTACACATTACAATTAGAGGAATATAAGCATAGGTATGAGTCTTCAAACTCAAAAGTTATCCAACCAATTACTAGTCCTTTGGAAAATGCAACTGTTTGGAGTGCATATTGAAATTTCGATTAAATTTGGATCACGCACTGTAGGATTCATTTAGAGGTGACGCTCCCAACATGATTTTCTACATACCCAGAGCTTGAACCAGAAATATTTAATTAAAGATGAAGCAGTTCCACCATCACACCACAGCCCAAATTGATACAACCCTTTTTATTCCCCCCTAACAAGCTTCATGTGCGAAAAATCGTAGTTCAACTTGATTTATTTATTTATTTTCGTATTTCCCTTCTCCTAGTTGTCATAACGTCTCCATAGTGATTTATGACCAAAAAAATTATATTTTCTATTTAAATATCAATTAGGTTAGGGTAAATGAAAAAAGAAAACAAGAAGATAGGGGTAAAAGAAGAGTTAAAACATCTTTTTTCTAAACTTTAGATACTAATTAATTGGGTGAAGTCAAGGGAAAAATCATTAGTAAAAGACCAATTGGATGAATTGAAGTGAAGGGGAAGGAAAAAAATAGTGGAGAAGAAAAAGTAAAAGTTACCATTTTTAAAGTGGATATTATAAAGCTATCATGAACTAATACTAAGCTTATATTGTTTAAACTTTTTAAGATTATCAAACCAATGTGATAAGATTTTAAAAAAATAGTTTCTTTTTCAAGGATTTTAGAGATATTTTTAGGACCCATTTTGATCATGAATTTTAGAAGCATTTTTAAAATGTTATCTGAAGTTTTTATTATAATATCGTTTTATGATTCTGGGACAATGTATTATGTAATTTATCATTAAAATAATTATTTTGTGCCAAACTTATTTAGATATAAAATTATGATTTATAATAATAATAATAATGAATGTTGTCAATAAAGGTTTTGCGTATTTTGGTTCGAAATATATTCATTTAGTATGATTTAATAATTTTTTAAAACTCTTATTTATGAGTTATATTTCATGTGTTTTTTCAAAAGGAGTGAAATATTTTTTTGAAAATTATGATCAGACACATTTTAAAACTTCAGTCTAAACTTCACATAAACTACTTATAATTTATTAAAAATATTTAAAAATTTATGATTAAATTATAGCTTTAACGAATTTGAGTAACGTATATTCAAACACCAGTTAACATTTGCATGGGTACTTATTTTAGCAATTTTTGCTTTTCATGAGTTCTCACTTTGCTCAGATCATGGGTTAAAATTTAAAACTAATATACTACACTAATATTTTTTATATTTTTTTTTATGTAACTAAGGGACATTTATGGTATGCATGGATTAATTTCTACAAATTAAGCGTGAAACAATTATTTTAAGTATGTTTCAATATCAAGTAAGTTAATATTGATGATCAAATGAATCAACACTGAAAATGTTTCTCATTTTATATCAAATTTATATAAAATATATATTGAGAATTTTAATAGAGTAGATGGGCAAAATCACATATAAAGTATCACATTTTGGTTAGTTTTTGTCTAAATTATCATGTGTTTATTTTTTCTATTTAAACTTTTAGCATTTATTTGTCAAAAGACACACTCGAGAATCATTACTGGACCAAGAGAACCCTTGTCCTGACTTACTACTCAACGGAAGATTTAAACACAAGAAAATAGTCTAACTTATGAAATAAACTTAGAATGTCTTGAAAGCAACGTAACATTCAACTAGCCAAGATGACAGCTCAAGTCTAAAAACATAAGTCAATAACAAATAATTGATAAATGAACTAACTCTGTCTGCGATGCCTTTATAACTAAGATGGATGTCGGGACAAGACCCCCGATAATCCTAACAACTGAAAACTACTAAAGCAATGTAAATAGGGATCCTCCGGAAAGCAAGGAGACTCACCACAAGACTCTGAATGTTCAACTGGATCAGCGATGGGCTGGATACTTATCCTGATTACCTGTATCTGCATCATAACAACGATGCAAGTCAAATGGCGTCAGTTCATTGAATGTACAAGCATGCGAGGGAAATACTAAAACAAGACATAAGCTTGAAAGAAACTGAAAGAGCAAACTTGGTCTCAACTGAACTGAACTTAAGTGAACTCATTTCAATATAAAGCAGTATAAACAAATGCAATATAAAAAAAAAACTTTTAAAACATGGATATCAACTCTGTGTATTTAGAAATATAATAGTAATTCTGTATGTATGTAAAGATACAATGTAAACTCTGAATGTATATAAGAATACAATTAATTCTGTGCATATAAGAATACAAAATACTTATGTTAGAGTTTCTCTAATCGATAACCATCACTTAAGAGTTATTGTGATGATACAACGTTTTTCCTCACGCTGCTAGGGTCATCATATACCTTGTCGAAGGTATAAAACCTGATTACTAAGTTGATCCACTAGTCTATGCTAAAAAACACTAAGTCTAAAAAGTATGATCAATTTCTACCCATGGTGATACATGGTTTATGGGGGCTAGGAGTTGTCTGAATTCTCCTCCATATCGGTGCTTAATGCTACTCTCAAAATATAACACTGACTTTTATATTTAAATATATTACTTCTTTCTATGGTTTGAAATAATTTTTCAAAACTTAGCCCAAAGACTCTTCTTGGAAATCAAAGTTTCCTCTCTTGCTTAATTGTGAAAGCATTTATCCTTTTACTGAAAAACTAGCTCAAAGACTCTTTTGAAATCAAAGTTTCTTTTCTTGCTTAAATGTGAAAACATTTACTCTTTAGGAATACATAGTCCTAATATAATCTTTTGAAGACATGAAGTTCACTCTTTACTCTTTACTTAAAACAAAACTCAAGTCTTAAAATAAAGTTAAAACATTTGTAAAAGATTTTTTGAAAAACTCTATGAACTTCTCTTGACTTGACTCGTAATTTTTCTTGAATTGAATTATGAATTCAAGGCTCATTATCTCACGTTATTGATTTCATGTTGTTTAGACATGCCTTAGAGTATATAAATCAAGCAGGAAACGTAGGTACATTTCATGAGAACTCGTGCGGAAAGAAGCGGGAAAGACTAGAGAACCTGGCGTGTGGCGCCAGAGCTGAAATTATAGAACTGGGTATGGAGCACGATAGCTAGCACGGCGCCCCAGAGCCCATACTACAGAACACAAAGTGGGTCACTTGGCTGGCGTAGCGCCCCACCAATTTCCCCAGAATTTTCCTAATTTTTTCGTTTTTCAACTTAAAACCCTCTAGATTCACTTGGTTCTTTCCCCAAACACTTAGATTCGACTACATAATTAAAATATGCAAGAATCTACTCAAAAAGACATCTAATTTCATAAATCTAAATCAAGAACTCCTCAACAACTCCAACAATCAAGAACCCAATAAAACTTCAAACAAATCCATCAAGATCTCAATTTCTGAACCTTCAAGATATGAATTCGCTGAAATAAATCGTTGTTGCCGCGTGGGTGAACTAATTAAATACTATGTGATCTCACATACTCATAGGGATCACCCCTTGATAAAAAAAAAGAAGAAGCAATGCTTTAAGAACTTGGCGATTTCCTTGTTTATTCTTCTTTTTGCTTCTCATCTTTTCTCGTCTCTCAAAACGTGATCTTATTTTCAATAGCTTAAACTAAATCACATCAGTTGAGAACCCAACTTAATTACCAAAAATCAATTCAATTAATTGGATAGTGAAAATACCACAATATTATTTTAAAATTCGATTTTGACTTTCCTTATCTAGAAATCCTAACTGGGCATATCTCCCTCATACGAATTCGAAATTGAGTAAATTCGGAAGCGTTGAAAAGAGAATTCAAAGATGTTCCCTATGATATCTTTTAGCACCTCTAACTCATCCCGAGCTAAGAGTTATGGTCGTTTGAAGTTGATCCAAAAACTCATACTTAATTTTGTCAATTTCCATAATTTTTTATTCTTTCCAAAAATGTCTCTTTCTAATTCTAGCTCTTTCTAGTTGTGGAGTATTACCCTGAATATGTTATATCTCTTTGCTTAAGAAAAGGAAATAATTGTCTGGTGAAATGTCTTTTGATAAATAGTTAATGATAGTTTCTATAAAAAATGGACAAAATTTATCACGTAGAAATCTTGCAATGACTTAATAATTTAAATAGTAAATAAGAAAAAAAATAATAATTCAGATATGTTAAAAACTACTCGTTCTATTGACCAAGTCCAGTCATGGTGGAGATTATGATTAAGAGTGTTACTAACTCTCCAAAAAGTTCTTATCAAGAATATTTAGCAAGTGACATGACAGTGCCACTAAAACCTGTCACTTAAATCAACAGATACATGCTATTATTGGTGAAAATAATACACCAAAATAAGTTATCTAACTAAACAATTAATATATTATAATCATTTAATTATAGTTAAAGAAGATGAAGTTTATATGCAATTAGTTGCAAGACATAAGTCTTATATTAGTTTATAAACTTCATGATACTATTCATAACATGCAAGGAATTAAGACAAAGTAATAACATGTTAGAATTAATGGATTTATACTAGTTGATAAGTATTAATCTTGAATATTAAGGGCAATTGGAATCTATAGGTGCAAAAAGAACAAATTTAATCCATTTTAAATATGGTGGACACAATTTTTACCTTTTAACATATAAACTATGAAACCATAAATTATGGATAGTTAATTTGTAATTTTCATGGGATTTTCCTTACAAACACTTAGCTTATGATTAAATACTTTTATGTTTAACAAACAGATTAAAAAAGAATATAAAAATATTTATAAGCTAAATTAACTAGTTTATAAATTTATTCAAACACCATCTGAATTTCATGTCCTTTTTTTTTTGATTGAGTATACAAATTAGGTGATAAAATTAAAGTAGTATAGTCATCTACCCAGAATGGTAGCATTCATACTGAAATGCACCTCATGCAATATGGTGCTTAAATGTTTATTTCAGTGTTTTAAAAGGCGGGGCGTGAGGCAAGGCGTTTTATATAGTACGGAGCGAGGCGTAAGCTTCGAGACACGGGGGGCGTAAGTTCCATGGATCTACGGGAGTAGTCGCATGTATATTCTATTTTATAATTTTATTACTAATAAAATAAGCAAAAGTAAACTTTTCAATAAATTATGATTTTTATGTGAGATAAAGCGTTAATATTCAATAATGAAGAAAGAAGGATTATCGTTATTATTTGAGAAAATATCATTACACCAATAATAAAAATATGATTTAAAGCAAAAAAAATGAAAAGGAATATATTAAAAACACCCGGGTGTACGTTTTTACGCCCATGACTTACGTTTTTATATTCAGGGCTTACGCCTCAAATTTTAGGATTACGCCTTATGGATCTACGTTTTAAATTTACGCCTCAGAGCGTTTTTGGTATGCCCCGCCCCGAAACTCGCCCCAAAACGTTTTTGAAAACACTGATTTGTTTTATCACTGTCAATGTGGAAAAACGAATGAGATCTATTCATTTTTAATCAAAAATCTCAAATTCAATTGATAAGGAAATCAGGTATAACATACTTTGTATAGCATGGATTCAAATTAATCGAACAATAAATATCAAATATTAAATGATTAGCTCGAAAAAGAAACTCAAATCAATGGCATTTATTTTGTATATTTGAAGAAAGTAAAAACCTTCTTATATAATTGATTAATATATTATATTTGTTGTAGCTCGTACACTCGCATTGATTTCAATGTTTACTATATACTTTCAAAGTCTCCTTCTTTATTTAGAATTCATTTGTTGATATCTAGTCTAGTTTAAAAATAGTAAGAGTTCAAAGAATGATTTTTACGATTAAGTCACATATACTTTATGCTTAAGAAACTTTAATTTATTATTTATTTAATGAAAAAAAATTAGAATATGTAGAGGAATTAACCTATGGCATATCTACTCATGAAAAAGTATATCATATGAGTGTATATATGTATACTCATATATGTAAATNACTCAAAAGTTATCCAACCAATTACTAGTCCTTTGGAAAATGCAACTGTTTGGAGTGCATATTGAAATTTCGATTAAATTTGGATCACGCACTGTAGGATTCATTTAGAGGTGACGCTCCCAACATGATTTTCTACATACCCAGAGCTTGAACCAGAAATATTTAATTAAAGATGAAGCAGTTCCACCATCACACCACAGCCCAAATTGATACAACCCTTTTTATTCCCCCCTAACAAGCTTCATGTGCGAAAAATCGTAGTTCAACTTGATTTATTTATTTATTTTCGTATTTCCCTTCTCCTAGTTGTCATAACGTCTCCATAGTGATTTATGACCAAAAAAATTATATTTTCTATTTAAATATCAATTAGGTTAGGGTAAATGAAAAAAGAAAACAAGAAGATAGGGGTAAAAGAAGAGTTAAAACATCTTTTTTCTAAACTTTAGATACTAATTAATTGGGTGAAGTCAAGGGAAAAATCATTAGTAAAAGACCAATTGGATGAATTGAAGTGAAGGGGAAGGAAAAAAATAGTGGAGAAGAAAAAGTAAAAGTTACCATTTTTAAAGTGGATATTATAAAGCTATCATGAACTAATACTAAGCTTATATTGTTTAAACTTTTTAAGATTATCAAACCAATGTGATAAGATTTTAAAAAAATAGTTTCTTTTTCAAGGATTTTAGAGATATTTTTAGGACCCATTTTGATCATGAATTTTAGAAGCATTTTTAAAATGTTATCTGAAGTTTTTATTATAATATCGTTTTATGATTCTGGGACAATGTATTATGTAATTTATCATTAAAATAATTATTTTGTGCCAAACTTATTTAGATATAAAATTATGATTTATAATAATAATAATAATGAATGTTGTCAATAAAGGTTTTGCGTATTTTGGTTCGAAATATATTCATTTAGTATGATTTAATAATTTTTTAAAACTCTTATTTATGAGTTATATTTCATGTGTTTTTTCAAAAGGAGTGAAATATTTTTTTGAAAATTATGATCAGACACATTTTAAAACTTCAGTCTAAACTTCACATAAACTACTTATAATTTATTAAAAATATTTAAAAATTTATGATTAAATTATAGCTTTAACGAATTTGAGTAACGTATATTCAAACACCAGTTAACATTTGCATGGGTACTTATTTTAGCAATTTTTGCTTTTCATGAGTTCTCACTTTGCTCAGATCATGGGTTAAAATTTAAAACTAATATACTACACTAATATTTTTTATATTTTTTTTTATGTAACTAAGGGACATTTATGGTATGCATGGATTAATTTCTACAAATTAAGCGTGAAACAATTATTTTAAGTATGTTTCAATATCAAGTAAGTTAATATTGATGATCAAATGAATCAACACTGAAAATGTTTCTCATTTTATATCAAATTTATATAAAATATATATTGAGAATTTTAATAGAGTAGATGGGCAAAATCACATATAAAGTATCACATTTTGGTTAGTTTTTGTCTAAATTATCATGTGTTTATTTTTTCTATTTAAACTTTTAGCATTTATTTGTCAAAAGACACACTCGAGAATCATTACTGGACCAAGAGAACCCTTGTCCTGACTTACTACTCAACGGAAGATTTAAACACAAGAAAATAGTCTAACTTATGAAATAAACTTAGAATGTCTTGAAAGCAACGTAACATTCAACTAGCCAAGATGACAGCTCAAGTCTAAAAACATAAGTCAATAACAAATAATTGATAAATGAACTAACTCTGTCTGCGATGCCTTTATAACTAAGATGGATGTCGGGACAAGACCCCCGATAATCCTAACAACTGAAAACTACTAAAGCAATGTAAATAGGGATCCTCCGGAAAGCAAGGAGACTCACCACAAGACTCTGAATGTTCAACTGGATCAGCGATGGGCTGGATACTTATCCTGATTACCTGTATCTGCATCATAACAACGATGCAAGTCAAATGGCGTCAGTTCATTGAATGTACAAGCATGCGAGGGAAATACTAAAACAAGACATAAGCTTGAAAGAAACTGAAAGAGCAAACTTGGTCTCAACTGAACTGAACTTAAGTGAACTCATTTCAATATAAAGCAGTATAAACAAATGCAATATAAAAAAAAAACTTTTAAAACATGGATATCAACTCTGTGTATTTAGAAATATAATAGTAATTCTGTATGTATGTAAAGATACAATGTAAACTCTGAATGTATATAAGAATACAATTAATTCTGTGCATATAAGAATACAAAATACTTATGTTAGAGTTTCTCTAATCGATAACCATCACTTAAGAGTTATTGTGATGATACAACGTTTTTCCTCACGCTGCTAGGGTCATCATATACCTTGTCGAAGGTATAAAACCTGATTACTAAGTTGATCCACTAGTCTATGCTAAAAAACACTAAGTCTAAAAAGTATGATCAATTTCTACCCATGGTGATACATGGTTTATGGGGGCTAGGAGTTGTCTGAATTCTCCTCCATATCGGTGCTTAATGCTACTCTCAAAATATAACACTGACTTTTATATTTAAATATATTACTTCTTTCTATGGTTTGAAATAATTTTTCAAAACTTAGCCCAAAGACTCTTCTTGGAAATCAAAGTTTCCTCTCTTGCTTAATTGTGAAAGCATTTATCCTTTTACTGAAAAACTAGCTCAAAGACTCTTTTGAAATCAAAGTTTCTTTTCTTGCTTAAATGTGAAAACATTTACTCTTTAGGAATACATAGTCCTAATATAATCTTTTGAAGACATGAAGTTCACTCTTTACTCTTTACTTAAAACAAAACTCAAGTCTTAAAATAAAGTTAAAACATTTGTAAAAGATTTTTTGAAAAACTCTATGAACTTCTCTTGACTTGACTCGTAATTTTTCTTGAATTGAATTATGAATTCAAGGCTCATTATCTCACGTTATTGATTTCATGTTGTTTAGACATGCCTTAGAGTATATAAATCAAGCAGGAAACGTAGGTACATTTCATGAGAACTCGTGCGGAAAGAAGCGGGAAAGACTAGAGAACCTGGCGTGTGGCGCCAGAGCTGAAATTATAGAACTGGGTATGGAGCACGATAGCTAGCACGGCGCCCCAGAGCCCATACTACAGAACACAAAGTGGGTCACTTGGCTGGCGTAGCGCCCCACCAATTTCCCCAGAATTTTCCTAATTTTTTCGTTTTTCAACTTAAAACCCTCTAGATTCACTTGGTTCTTTCCCCAAACACTTAGATTCGACTACATAATTAAAATATGCAAGAATCTACTCAAAAAGACATCTAATTTCATAAATCTAAATCAAGAACTCCTCAACAACTCCAACAATCAAGAACCCAATAAAACTTCAAACAAATCCATCAAGATCTCAATTTCTGAACCTTCAAGATATGAATTCGCTGAAATAAATCGTTGTTGCCGCGTGGGTGAACTAATTAAATACTATGTGATCTCACATACTCATAGGGATCACCCCTTGATAAAAAAAAAGAAGAAGCAATGCTTTAAGAACTTGGCGATTTCCTTGTTTATTCTTCTTTTTGCTTCTCATCTTTTCTCGTCTCTCAAAACGTGATCTTATTTTCAATAGCTTAAACTAAATCACATCAGTTGAGAACCCAACTTAATTACCAAAAATCAATTCAATTAATTGGATAGTGAAAATACCACAATATTATTTTAAAATTCGATTTTGACTTTCCTTATCTAGAAATCCTAACTGGGCATATCTCCCTCATACGAATTCGAAATTGAGTAAATTCGGAAGCGTTGAAAAGAGAATTCAAAGATGTTCCCTATGATATCTTTTAGCACCTCTAACTCATCCCGAGCTAAGAGTTATGGTCGTTTGAAGTTGATCCAAAAACTCATACTTAATTTTGTCAATTTCCATAATTTTTTATTCTTTCCAAAAATGTCTCTTTCTAATTCTAGCTCTTTCTAGTTGTGGAGTATTACCCTGAATATGTTATATCTCTTTGCTTAAGAAAAGGAAATAATTGTCTGGTGAAATGTCTTTTGATAAATAGTTAATGATAGTTTCTATAAAAAATGGACAAAATTTATCACGTAGAAATCTTGCAATGACTTAATAATTTAAATAGTAAATAAGAAAAAAAATAATAATTCAGATATGTTAAAAACTACTCGTTCTATTGACCAAGTCCAGTCATGGTGGAGATTATGATTAAGAGTGTTACTAACTCTCCAAAAAGTTCTTATCAAGAATATTTAGCAAGTGACATGACAGTGCCACTAAAACCTGTCACTTAAATCAACAGATACATGCTATTATTGGTGAAAATAATACACCAAAATAAGTTATCTAACTAAACAATTAATATATTATAATCATTTAATTATAGTTAAAGAAGATGAAGTTTATATGCAATTAGTTGCAAGACATAAGTCTTATATTAGTTTATAAACTTCATGATACTATTCATAACATGCAAGGAATTAAGACAAAGTAATAACATGTTAGAATTAATGGATTTATACTAGTTGATAAGTATTAATCTTGAATATTAAGGGCAATTGGAATCTATAGGTGCAAAAAGAACAAATTTAATCCATTTTAAATATGGTGGACACAATTTTTACCTTTTAACATATAAACTATGAAACCATAAATTATGGATAGTTAATTTGTAATTTTCATGGGATTTTCCTTACAAACACTTAGCTTATGATTAAATACTTTTATGTTTAACAAACAGATTAAAAAAGAATATAAAAATATTTATAAGCTAAATTAACTAGTTTATAAATTTATTCAAACACCATCTGAATTTCATGTCCTTTTTTTTTTGATTGAGTATACAAATTAGGTGATAAAATTAAAGTAGTATAGTCATCTACCCAGAATGGTAGCATTCATACTGAAATGCACCTCATGCAATATGGTGCTTAAATGTTTATTTCAGTGTTTTAAAAGGCGGGGCGTGAGGCAAGGCGTTTTATATAGTACGGAGCGAGGCGTAAGCTTCGAGACACGGGGGGCGTAAGTTCCATGGATCTACGGGAGTAGTCGCATGTATATTCTATTTTATAATTTTATTACTAATAAAATAAGCAAAAGTAAACTTTTCAATAAATTATGATTTTTATGTGAGATAAAGCGTTAATATTCAATAATGAAGAAAGAAGGATTATCGTTATTATTTGAGAAAATATCATTACACCAATAATAAAAATATGATTTAAAGCAAAAAAAATGAAAAGGAATATATTAAAAACACCCGGGTGTACGTTTTTACGCCCATGACTTACGTTTTTATATTCAGGGCTTACGCCTCAAATTTTAGGATTACGCCTTATGGATCTACGTTTTAAATTTACGCCTCAGAGCGTTTTTGGTATGCCCCGCCCCGAAACTCGCCCCAAAACGTTTTTGAAAACACTGATTTGTTTTATCACTGTCAATGTGGAAAAACGAATGAGATCTATTCATTTTTAATCAAAAATCTCAAATTCAATTGATAAGGAAATCAGGTATAACATACTTTGTATAGCATGGATTCAAATTAATCGAACAATAAATATCAAATATTAAATGATTAGCTCGAAAAAGAAACTCAAATCAATGGCATTTATTTTGTATATTTGAAGAAAGTAAAAACCTTCTTATATAATTGATTAATATATTATATTTGTTGTAGCTCGTACACTCGCATTGATTTCAATGTTTACTATATACTTTCAAAGTCTCCTTCTTTATTTAGAATTCATTTGTTGATATCTAGTCTAGTTTAAAAATAGTAAGAGTTCAAAGAATGATTTTTACGATTAAGTCACATATACTTTATGCTTAAGAAACTTTAATTTATTATTTATTTAATGAAAAAAAATTAGAATATGTAGAGGAATTAACCTATGGCATATCTACTCATGAAAAAGTATATCATATGAGTGTATATATGTATACTCATATATGTAAATTGTTGGAAATAATTCTTCAGATCAGCATATTGATTTAGAGATGGAAAATAAGAAGAAAGAAGAAAGAAAACGTCCACAATAAGAATTGCTGATGTCACTCAATTCAAATTTATTGATGTCATATATATGTATTTTCTTTCCTTGTTTATTTTTTACTGACAGGTTTGTTAGACCACATCATATAGAATAAGGCCATCTGTACAAATAGAAAGTTTTTCCTTTTCTTTTCTTTGCATTCTTATATGTATATATATTGCCACTTTTGGCACAAAAGAAATACAGAGAGAAAATTTTTCACAACAGTCCTCTTCTGTTTCTACAAGTTTTTTACATAAATAGGTTGTAGAAAGATTTGGATTCTTATATAATACTATTAAATATTGTTAATGCCGCTTAGAAAGTGTAGAAGATGAACTAAAACTCAATCGAAATTTGTATAAGCTAGAGAATTTAAGTTCTTGAGATTAGGTTTTATTTTGTGTGGATATTGTTGGAACTGACTGGATATATCTTAATAAGAGTTTGAATCTTAATTTTGGATAATTTAATGGCGATTTGATGTGGTTTCAATTAAATTGAAGTCAAAATTTGAAATAGAAGATAATCATGGTTGAAGATAAGAGGTATATCACATGCATTTTTTTCTGTAGTATATGAAACATAAATACTAATTTAGAATACTTATGAATTTGTGCGTGGCAAAAATGGGAAATGGTACATTCCCTTCATATACACTCGTTCATTGGGCTTGTTGGTTCTACTTAGACATACACACAAACGGCCCAACTGATCTTGTTTTAAAAATATAGGAAACTTTACTTAAATATACTATAATAAAAAAATATTTATCATCTATAGTAGTGTTTTCAAAAATGTTTTTGGGACGAGTCCCAGGGCGAGGCGTACCAAAAACGCTCTAGGGTGTAAATTAAAAACGTAGGGCGTAAGTCCTAAAATTTGAGGCGTAAGCCCTGAACATAAAAACGTAAGTCTTGGGCGTAAAAACGTACTTCCGGACGTTTTTTACTTTTTTTTTTTACTTTAAATCATATTATTATTATTGATTAATGATATTTCTCAAATAATAATTTTAATCATTTTTTTTCATTATTGAATATTAATTCTTATCTCACATAAAAATCATAATTCATTGAAAAGTTTACTTTTGCTTATTTTATTAGTAATAAAACTCTAAAATTGAGTATACATGTGACTACGACCCGTAGATCCATGGGACTTACGCACCATGTCTCGAGGCTTACGCCTCGCCCCGTACTGTACAAAACGCCTCGCCTCACGCCCTTACCTTTTAAAACACTGATCTATAACAATAACATCTTCTACTTTTTTTTCACTTAACACTTATAATACATAGAACAAATTTATAAAAAACACATATAACAAAAATTTAGACAAATAGACACCTTTTGTTTTTCACTTATTTCCATTATCCCCTATTACTTTTGATAATCTCCAATATCCCTTATTTCTTTAATCTATCCGAGCTGCATATTAATGTATTCGAGCTAGTACTTAATGTATCTGAGCTAGTTTTTAATAAATTCGAGCTACATATTAATGTATCTGAGACAATATTTAATGTATTCGAACTTTAATTATTGTATCCATTTTTTTAAAACTTTTTTTAAGGAATTATTATAATTAGAAACTTATTAGAAATATATTGTAATTTCATATTAAAACTATAAAATCTATGTAATTTACACTACAAATTCACAAATTTATTATAATATTGTTATATATTTTACTATAACTAAAATCAGATAGCGTAATTTTTAAAAAAAAATTTAATGTTACATTAAAAAAATTGTATAATAAAAGTTTATCTTCTCATCCACTAATACAAAGACTCGAGTCATTGTCATTTTTATACTTCGCTTAAAAAAGTGATGAAATTTAATTCCAAAATCGTAAACAAAAAACAAAACCAATAAAAGGAAAAAAAAAAAAAAAGCAAGCGCCGCCGTCGCCGTTAGTTTGGAAAACAAGTACCGTTAAAGACAAAGAACCGGAAACATAAAAACCGGTTCAAATACTTACCGTGGACTTTAATAGAGAGTCCATTTATGACCCATTGACCCGTCTTTTTTGTTTTCTCCCTCTATATTTAAATATCTATTTAGAAAAAAAAAAAAAATTCAAATCAAAATTAGCCCTACAGAAGAAGTCTCCGGGAACCTTCCTTCACTCTATCATCGTCTTCGTCTTCTCTCTGAAAAATCTTAGTTGTTTCTTGCTGTACTATACAGTTTGTCTCCGCAAAAATTTGATTCGGTATGTATCTATGTTTCACTTCAATCCTACTACTTTTTTGATTCATATGGTTGAAATTTGTGAAATTACACTGTATTGTCTTGTTAAAGTGGTTAATATTTGTGCAAATATTAGTTATACTAATAATCTCTTGTTGTTGAGTTCAATTTGACAGTTGTTTAGTGACGTGTTTTGGGGAAAACCTTGTTTTCGTTGATTGTGGACTATAATTTTGTTTGAAGTGATGTTTCAAGTATAATAACTTTGAGAAATGAAGAAATTGATTTATGTTTGGATATTATATATGATAAAGGTAACATTATGCTTTATGTTTTGATGTATTAGATGATTGATTATATCTGATAAAGGTATTAATGCTATGAATATTTTCTTCGGTGTAGATGTATTTAATTAGATTAGTTGACCTTGTTGGAAGTTGGAGTTTTCGATGTGGTTGAACTTGACTGCAATTTGAGT
The DNA here is from genome assembly GCF_001406875.1 of Solanum pennellii. NCBI lineage: Eukaryota > Viridiplantae > Streptophyta > Magnoliopsida > Solanales > Solanaceae > Solanum > Solanum pennellii. The sequence continues at coordinate 1,898,024 of NC_028639.1, read as the reverse complement.
CTGTCTTTTTTTTTTTTTTGTTTGTGTTATGTGTAAACATTTTCTATTGAACTATTTGTCTTCCTCCGTGCCGATGACAAGATTATGTTATAACTGACTAAGCAAGTTCAGTTTTTGATTCTAAATTTTGTGGCGAAGAGTTTTGCATGTGACAGCATCTCAAAGTATTCCAATCATGTATCTTTAAAGGAAATATATGTCATGGGGTTGCTGGTTTTACTGTTGTAATATTGAGGAGATAATTTTTTTAGGGAATGCTATGTAGGTCCTGGATGTGTTATTGGAGGTGGTTTTTTATGAAGAAACTTGTCGTCACTTGAAGGATTTTGGAAGTTTTACTGCTTCTTGGAACAATAGACCCTTGTGGTTCGGCCCTTCCACGGAGCTTTAGTGCATTAGGCTGCTGTTTTACTGCCTGTTGGAACAGTTTGATGCACTGACTTAAGTTATGAATCACCGGCAAGAGAAATTTGTGAGGTCAGTTTCTGTGAACCTGGAAAACCCCTTATTATTTGTTCACTTATTTATCTTATATTCTATCCACTGGATGTTTTTGTTTAGGAAGCATATTGAACTAGTTTTACTTGTCTTAATGTAAGCATTTGACATAGAAGAGAAAATTGAACGATGAACAGATTAGAGGGAATAAAGAGTAAACTAATTATGGAATTTTTAGGAAAGAGAAAGGCTGTGTTAGTGTATCCATCTCATATTCTGGTTTTATCTGTTTGATTACTTTATTTTGGTAAATCCGACCTTGTAACATAGACTTTAACCTACTTGATGCGAATTAACAATTCCATTGTAATTTAATGTAGCAAAGCTTTATTAACTGTGGATCAATTTGCTCAGCTGTTCGACTCAACTTGTTTCTGCACCTCAATTGATTTCTACACAGGTTTCAGGATTGGAACTCAGAGAAAAGCTCAGAGGGGAATTCTCCATATAAAGATGGAGCACACAGGGGCAGATTTGGAGTGTTCTCCAATGAATTACACAAATCTCTGGAAAGTGGTTCTGGAAGGATTAAAAGCATAATACATGCCTTAAGTTCTTGTTTAAGTTGCCTTCTGGTCAAAAGTTTGGGATCAGAAAAAAAGATGCTTGATCCTCAAGGACCTTTTCTTCAGAAGTGGAACAAAATATTTGTATTATCCTGTGTAATTGCCATCTCCTTGGATCCTTTGTTCTTTTACATTCCAGTGATTGATAATAACAACAAATGCCTACATTTGGATAGAAAAATGGAGGTTACAGCTAGTGTTTTGCGTTCCATCACTGATATCTTTTACCTTTTCCATATTGTGCTTCAATTTCGTACTGGTTTCATTGCCCCTTCATCACGTGTATTTGGAAGAGGCGTTTTGGTTGAAGATGCGTGGGAAATAGCAAAGAGATACTTGTCCTCTTACTTCTTAATAGATATTCTTGCAGTTCTTCCTCTACCACAGGTTAGAGTGACTTCTCTTCAATTTTATTTCAGTTTGATTTAAAGAAAATTTTTATTTTACTAAAATGACACGTGGTTGGTCAACTGTGTCAAAGATTTATGCTACTTCAAACAAACCATGATTCCATCTGTCGCGGAGAAGGTAGATTTCTATGATATGGTGCATTTTTTGGTGTTAGATGATTTTGTGAACTTTTGTGCTGTCATGCACTTCATGATGTCAAGGGTGTTTTATGTTTTAAAGCTAGACTTTGAGTTGTGAAAGAGATTGTATTGCGACAAGGATTAGTTTGATAACTATAATCATGCAGCTCATACTATGCAAATACAAATCTTATATTTATTGTTTAAACTCATGTTTCTTTCCTGTTTTTTCAGGTTGCAATTTTAATTGTCATTCCTAAATTGCGGGGCGCTAAATCTTTGAATACAAAGACTTTGCTGAAATTTGTCGTCTTCTTCCAATATATTCCGAGGCTCCTTCGAGTATACCCTTTATATAAGGAAGTCACTAGAACTTCTGGCATACTCACTGAAACAGCATGGGCTGGAGCTGCGTTTAATCTCCTTCTTTATATGCTTGCCAGTCATGTAAGTTTGTGATTAAGCTTGATTTAAGTTCTGAAAGACTCAGAGACTATGCACTCTGCTAGTTTAAATGTGTTTGAAATTACTTTTGGGTTGACTTTATTTAAAGGGGTTGTTTTTTTTGTAATTGTTTATATATTCTTGGTTCTAAATGGTGTTTAAGGAATAAAGTTAGTGGAATTTCACTTATCATAAGTTTTCTCTGTCATGCAAGCATATCATCTACAGATAATCAGTAATATTTTGTAGCAAGTAGTTTAGTCATTATCTTATACTTGGCACACTATTATTGCTAAAACATTAAGCAGATAATGAGTCATAATCTGCTTTCTTAGGTACTTGGAGCCTTTTGGTACCTGTTTTCTATTGAACGTGAATCTACTTGTTGGCAACGAGCATGTGGAAATACATCTGCTTGTCATCATTCTTCTTTGTACTGTGATGATGATCATACAAATTTCATAAAATTGCTGAATGACTCATGTCCTATAGAGACACCGAATACAACACTTTTTGATTTTGGAATATTCCATGAAGCCCTAAAGTCTGGTGTTGTGGAGTCAATGGATTTTCCACAGAAGTTCTTTTATTGTTTCTGGTGGGGCTTGCAGAACTTGAGGTATGCTATCTCTGTGTACTTGAGTTTTGCATATTCACCTGCATTTTTGCTATTAATACATGCTATGTCTAACCATGTTTTTGTGTATTATGCTGCTGCTCACAAGCCATATATTGGAAACAGAGGTAGGAAGAGTAGGACACTCCTTTTGGGGCTAGCTTGTGGATTAATTATTGTATCTGTGACTTCAGCACACTACTTAATTTGATGCTAGAACATTTGGGTAGTCTCTTTTTAAAATATTTCATATTGGTCTCTCATATTGACATGTCTCGGTGAGGGGAGGGTAGGAGAGGAATACTTGGACAAACAAGCCCATTCCGCTAGTTCAAGACATGCAAAAGCATGGTTTTATGCGCAAAAATATCTCTACATGTCCATAAAGAATGACCTGGAAAAATTGTTTTTTTTCAGGATAAGTTGTTTCTATAACATCTTTGATATCCAAATTTGGGGGAAAACTTTAGTTAAATTATCTCTATTTTGAGTGTATTGAGGCTAGAAAATGTTTTCCATGAAAATGTTCGTTATCATGGAAAATGTTTTCCATGAAAACTGTTCTCTAGGAAATAAGTGGGTTGCTTAATTATTTTCTTGTGTTCGGTACGCAAGCAAAAAGTACTATCCTAAAAACATCTGTATGTAATTAGACAAATACTATGGGAGATGGGGGTGGGGAGGTAGGGTGTAGGATGGTGAGGTGAGGGGCAATAGGGGGTTCGACCTGGGGGTGAAGATGAGGTGTGTTAAGAGTGTTAGAGGACACAATTAATGTGGAATGTCATTAGTGCAACTTGTTTTCCCTACTCTCATTAGGAAAATCATTTTGCTCATTATTAAGGAACAACAGTGTTGTCTTTCTTAAGCCTTGTTTATATGTCAAACTTCCTAAGCACTTCTAATAGGTTTAGCTTTTTATCCCTGGTTGACCTTTATGTTTCATAACTAGAATATCTCTGTGGATCTCCAATTGTGTACTGTTCATTTTCAGTTGAATTTATTGTTTGCTTTTATTCTGACTGATACTTTGCTTCTTTGTGTTGCAGTTCCCTCGGTCAAAACCTCGAAACAAGTACCTATGTCTGGGAAATTTGCTTTGCAGTTTTCATTTCCATCGCTGGCTTGGTGCTATTTTCATTTCTCATTGGAAACATGCAGGTAGCTTTGTCACATTTTCAGTTCTATGTTACAGTTCAGGCAATCACCAATTGTCATACACACACCAAAATGATTGTTTTTCAGATTTGTCTCACAACTGTGGTTTTTGTAGAATTCTCATTAATCCATTATGTATCTACTGATTATTCTTGACGTAACCTAATGTGGTTAAAACAACTTAGAAAGGTTCTATAAATGTTTCGTGGGCCATGCATATCCAGCTTAGAAACGTCTTTTTGTTAAAAGTGTTGTTGTGAAGTCAGTTTCATCTAATAGATGAGAGGTAGGTGGCAAGTTTTTTCAGCCCGGGAAGGATAGGATATTGTTTTGACTCGGTGGTCATATTTAATTTTCTGTGTCCGCTACGCTCTGATCAACTGAAGTACTTGTGATGTGACAGACGTATCTGCAGTCTACAACACTCAGACTAGAAGAGATGAGGGTGAAAAGACGAGATGCAGAGCAGTGGATGTCTCACCGCTTACTCCCTGAGCACCTCCGGGAGAGAATCAGGCGCTATGAGCAATACAAGTGGCAGGAAACTAGGGGTGTTGATGAAGAGACTCTGATTCTCAACCTGCCTAAAGATCTTAGAAGAGATATAAAGCGTCATCTTTGTTTGGCTTTGCTAATGAGGGTACGTTGTGTTATTCCTGCTTTGCAACTCAATTTATTTTTTCTTGCTATGTATGTCATCATCACCTAATGACTTCTGCAGTAGTAATGTTTTCTGTCAGTAGCTAGGTTATAATTTTTATTTTTATTTTAATTTATGTTTAAATTTACTTGTATTAATTTCTTAATTAGTATGTGATTTTGGTTACCATTTTGAAGGTTCCAATGTTTGAAAAAATGGATGAGCAACTCCTGGATGCACTATGTGACCGTCTCAGGCCTGTCCTTTACACAGAGAACAGCTTCATTGTGCGTGAAGGTGATCCGGTTGATGAGATGCTTTTTATAATGCGGGGCAAACTATTGACCGTAACAACTAATGGAGGGAGGACAGGGTTTTTTAACTCTGATTATCTAAAAGCTGGTGATTTTTGTGGAGAAGAGCTTCTTACTTGGGCTCTTGATCCTCATCCATCAAATAACCTCCCAATCTCAACCCGAACTGTCCAAGCACTCTCAGAAGTTGAAGCATTTGCTCTAGTGGCGGATGATTTGAAATTTGTAGCCTCTCAGTTCCGGAGACTTCATAGCAAGCAACTCCGCCATACTTTTAGGTTTTACTCGCAGCAATGGAGAACCTGGGCGGCTTGCTTCATACAAGCAGCATGGCGTCGTCATTGTAGGAAGAAGCTAGAAGAATCCCTTTGCGAAGAAGAAAACAGATTACAAGATGCATTAGCAAGGGGAGGTGGTAGCTCGCCAAGTTTGGGTGCTACTATCTATGCATCACGATTTGCTGCTAATGCACTTCGTGCTTTGCGGCGCAATACTGCAAAGAAAGCAAGGATGACAGATAGGATATCACCCATTTTGCTTCAGAAACCAGCTGAACCAGATTTTACTGCTGAAGATAAGTAAGTGTATTTAGTTTGTTGCAATGCTTGCCTTCTTGTACATGATTGATTACATGCTTTTCCTGTATATTAGTTTGTTTGTAGCAATATCTTGTTACTTCAATCCTCAAGGCGTATTAGTAAGAATACATCATTTTGTACAAAGGAAATGATAGGCTTCTTCCATTTGTAGTTATCTTATATTTCAATCTCCTATATATACCACTACTCCGTTAGTTTCAATTTGTTTGTTAAATTTTTCTTTTTAGTCCATTTCAAATATATTTTATATCTTTCAAGTATTTTATCAACTTCAACTTAGCATACATGTTCAAGTATTTACGGGGTGTTAGGGTGGCTATGGTGAATTTTGTGGTTTGAAGGTGGAAATAGATTGATGTGTATTATATATCTCACTGTATTACTGGTGGGTGTTTGGTGTATATTTTTGTGTCTCGTTGTGTATGTTTACTATATATCCTATGTGTCACTCTATATATAAGATGTTTACCCTTTATTTTTTATGTATCACTGTATATATATATTATATAAGGTGATACACAACAAATATATAATTGTGTATATCACATGTATGTTACGTAGGGTGTCAAATGAGTGGGTTGGATTGAAATTAGAGATATTAAAATATGTTTAGAAATAGAAAATTGGTTGAGATTGGTTGAGTCTTGAATCCGTCAGGTTACTTTGAGCTCAAATAGGCTCAAAATTGGGTTACATCATGACCTGTCCAATTTGACTCGCTTAATCTCAATAATTTTAACATACTTTTATTATAACTTTTATAACCACAACTGAAATTTTAACTCAAGACTTTTTTTAAAAAAAGTTAAAAATAAATTCTAAAATAATAATATAGATAGTATTCATAGTTTCATAGAAACATATATTACATTAATGCAAATAAAGAGTCTTAAAAAGGGTTGAAATTAGAGATAATTAGGCTGAATTGAGGATTCTCTTAAAATGGATTAAAACTTGAATTGGTTGAGACTAAACTAAATTCAAATTATTTTCCTTAAAATTTTGAACGAGTTAGATGAATTATCTATATTTAGGTTCATTTTTTACACTCATTTGACACGCAATAATATTCAATTATATACAAGTGTACATAGAGATGAGAAAGTTACGGACGCCATGAGACACCTGTATAAAGTTACGGACGCCATGAGACACCTGTATATGTTTTGTAAAAGAAATTACTAATATTTTGTTTTGAAAATTATATTAATTATGGTAATTAGGACTCTACTTTAGCACATCGAGGGAAAAAAATGTCCCACTCTATGTATATTCTATATTTTACATTTCTATGATTTTACACATTTTTTAAAAAAAGAAAAACTTGGAGCAAGGGAGATGAGGAAATGGAGACGAAGAATATTAGAGATGAAAATCAAATCTTTATCAACAAGATAAAATTAAAATTGAGATAGTCAATCAATTAAGTTAAAATTAGAGTTAAGATAGTCAATTAATTAAGTTATTAAGATTTTTTTGATTTCGTAAATACTTTTATATGTGCTTATATTATTTATTTTTTATTCGGTAAAAGTTGTTGGTTGGATAAATAAGATGTGAAGTAGGGTGTTCAAAATTGAAGCATAACTGATAAGTCAATTGCAAAATTGACTTATTGAATAAACAATTGATGAACGAATTAGAAATTTTATAATTAACAGCTTATTGGTGTTGGGGTGAATTATTCAATTTTCTTATCGGATAAATTGTTAACTCGTTAAGGTTACCACCATAGTTACACTTTTATCTTAGATATATTAATCTCACTTAATATATTGTTATAATATATATTATTAGTCCTGAAGCCGTAAAGTCAAAAACTGAAATCTATTTACTTTTCTGTTATAGTAACCATTATATTACTAATTTACTATTATTCTATAATTTTTTGCAATATAGAAGAATTTTAATATTTGATCGCATTTAAAATAGTGTAAAGAAGTCCTTTTTTAAAGGAGTGTTTATGGAAAAAAAGTAGAGGTTAGTCGATACATCGCTCCATAACTGATCGCTCCATAACCGCTCGATAATTGCTAATCTGTTATTGAATCAATTGATATTTTATTGGTTGGTTAGAGGATTAGTAAATTTAAAAAATCGACATCTTATAGGCCAAATCATTAAGCGGAATTATGTGCCAGATAAGTTGCCCTAATGTGAAGGTATCATAAAAGTAGAGTACAGTCAGATCTCACTAAATTAATAGTCTTTCTAAGATAATATTTTCTTCCGGTTTTGACTTGGGCTACTGAAAAAAATCACTTATTTTGATAAGAGATATGCTTTCAGAAGACCCTTATATAAATATTGGTCCCATTGATATTATAAACTAACAATTTTTTGAAAATACAAATATATCTAAGACAATTCAGTAAAATATGATTTTTTATATTGTGTTTGATTTTTGGTAAAATTTAAATCTAGTTGAAGTTCATCTTCAATTTTGTTAGTGCATCGAAAAGTTTTATTGTTGTCTTTTCAAACTGCACCATAAAATTGTGCAATAAGTGTTCTGTTACGCGTAACTGGTTTCAAAGATATTGTATCATCTTCAAAAAAAAAAAATATTACAACGAGTCATATACATACATTATACTTTTATGTATGATGAATGTATTTTTAGCTGAATTGAATAGATGTGATATATAAATTAGTAAAACAATGAATTTGATGTAATCAAAATTAACTTACGTTGAATCTCATAACACTTTTCAAATTAATGAATATTAATTTATCAATTAAATAATACCTCTGTAAATAATAATATTCCAAAGTCCTCTTATATTAATTTAGTTACGTTTACCGTAAATGTCTACTGATTTCCCTTTCTTCATAAAGTATGTCATTAGGGGGTCGTTTGATAGGAAGTATTAGGAGAAATAGTCCATATATTATGTTTGGTATTATTTAGTTTTATGTTTGGTTGGAATTTTCGGCCTAAGGATAACTAATTCATGGATTAGTTCTACACCATACATGTTATTATAAGATGTATTATTATTACATTCTAGTTGGTGGTATTAGTAATACATAAGATATAATAACCCATTGATTATCTATGTAAAGACAAAAATTATCCCTCAAATCATTTTAACTATTTTATTTATTTTTTTGATTTTCTCTTTTATATTTGTACTATTAAATATTTTTTGAATAAATTAGCTTACAAATTTTATTATTTAGAGAAAGTTGTTTGTTGCTAAATAAATGCAGTATAAATCAACAAAATATTTAAATATGAGTTGTTTAACCTAACTAATTGAAAAGACAAATATATCACCATATGACGTTTGTGATCTTAATCGAATATATTATTTGTTGATATATATATATATATATATATATATATGTGGTTTCTAATTATTTATATTTTGAAAAATTTATAAAATTGCATACATATTAAACTCCAACTTGCAATTTTTATGTGTAAATGTAGATCATTTATTCGATTTTATAAATGTTTATCGTCTTTTCGATTTTAAAAGTAGATGGTCTATCTATTTTTGAATTGAAACTTAACGTTTTTGAATGATGAATTTATTAAGATGACAATTATTTACCCTCAAATAATTCAAGTGAGAAAAAAGCAAACATAACAGCAAAATTGTTATTCTTCTAGCTAGCTAGTTAGAAGGTCATAGAAAATAATATTTCGACAATATCTACTTTGACCTAATTACATAAAATAGAAAATCTCATAATAATCAATAATATAGTTGAAAAGAAGTTTTTCGTAGAGTTTTAATTCAAACACAGTATGAAATGGAAGCAATGAACCAGACACTTATTAAAAGATATTTAATTTATTTTGCATATAAAGTCGTACCTATTCCCAATATATAAGCATTATAACTATAATCCGATTCGAAAATAATAAATTCAATTAAACCTACCGACCTTCCTCGGATTCGCCCAGTCTCCTTTCACATCGATTTGTATTGTGGAAAACGTGGTTTTTCCTTCTTATGGCCATAACTGCATGACAGCTTGTAATGTTTTCAACCACAAATAAACATATCCCTTTCCTAGTTTCATGGTTAGGTGAAATTGCTCGATCAAATTTAAATTCGCATTAAAAAAATTTATATTGACGAATTAAGCGCTTTTTAATAAACATTGCTTCGTAGATTATGACAGTTTAAATTTATGACATTTAATTGAAGATGAAAAAAATATTTATCACATCGTAACAATTTTTGTTGGTGGAATAGAGGAAGGCTTGAAGCATCCTTCCCTCAATTTTATTCGTCCATTATACGAAAAATAAACGATTATTTTAATTCTTGTTTAGTTTAAAAAATCAAAAAAATTATTTATTAATTAGGTTCTAATTGACCTTTATTAATAATTAAAAACATAACACTAGATTTATTATATTTAAAAGAAAATATAATAAAATTATCATTTTCTTTAGTATTTTTTAAAAGACGTGCTAAGTTAATACCAGTCATGTGAAAACTGAGGTAATGGGTACTATCTCTGTTCCATTTTATGTCACCTTTCGCATTTTAAGAGTCAAACAAATATATCTTTGATCGTAATTTTTTCATGAATCATATAAACATTTTGAATTAACAATTATTGTGACATGTAGTACTTTTTACTTAGTTTACAAATACAGAAATTTCATTTCAAAAAAAATTGAAGACTGTATGCGCAACTTTTCGGTCAAACTTAAACTGTTTGACTCTCAAAATATAAAAACTGTCATATAAATTGAGACGGAGGGATTTCAATTTTATCCTAAATAAATATGAATATAGATTAATATAATGAAAAAGAGAATAGTACCAAATTTGAATAAAAGAATGAATATAAATAATTTAGTCAAATTAATTGTTTAGTTAATAATTTTTTATTGAAATTTAAAAATTCAAACATCTAAACTTTGATAGTAAAGTTTCGTACAGAAGCTTTAAGTTTGTAAAAAATAAAAATAAAATTGGTATATTTAAAATAACAATACATCATAATAATTAAAATTTTAGAATATTTTAAAAGCATAAAAGAATCAAGAAAAAAATGTTTGATTTACTTTCAAAATATTAACAGTATCATATAAAATTGAGATAAATAAAATAATTTTCATTAATAGTTGTACGCTATTAACTTGATACATTCTTAAGAAATAATAATAATATATATAATATTGTTATATTATCTTTTGATTATATTAAAATTAATGTTTTGAGAAATGTGTTAAATGATAAATATATATTTTTTATTTTTTAAATTAGATAAATATTGAATAATTTTTTTTAATATAATGAACAATTATTATTGGACGAATACTGTAGTTACCTACCACCAAACCAACAAAGAGCCATCAATTCAGTTCAACAACCCAATTAGGTAGACTAATAGTTAAGGAGAATGCCTTATATATTCTTAATTTTATCATTTAAAATTAATATATTTCGTTATGAAAATGACTCATATATAATTTTATTATTATATAAACATCCCATATATATCTTTATCATTATGAAAAATGTTCACATATATTCTTTATTTAACAGAAGTGGAAAAATTAGTTTTAAATTTATTTTTTGTTTTATTTTTTTAAAAATCATGTAGGGGTATACATATGATCCTTCTAGAAAAGTTTAAGGTATATTTTTATCTTTGCATACAAAAATTAGTTTTTGACTTCTTTGAGTATTACTTTTTGATTTTTTTTTCCTTTCATTCTTTAGTGTAAAGAGAAAATTTAAAACTATTTTTTCCGGCTATATTAGAATTTATTTTTTGTATCTGTAAAAAAAAAGGGGGGGGGGGGGGGG
>NC_028639.1:1766565-1886853 GCF_001406875.1 Solanum pennellii | reverse complement strand
GGGGGGGGGGGGAGGCATCTATATAAATTCTACAATGAAATTAGTGAAACACAAATAAATTTGATCATTAAATAATAAATTTAAATTAGTCGTTCAAACAAAAAAAACGTGTGTAGAGGATCAAATATACCCCATAATTCTTATATTTTTTTTGAAAAAAATTATTAAAAAATTAAACTAAATTATTTTTTCACTTTCTTTAGAGAAAAAAAGCTCTATATATGTGAGACAATTATATAACAATAGAAATATATAAGAACCACTTTCATAACAAAAAATAGATCAACTCTAAATGATAAATTTGAGGAGTATATCAGAACCTTTTTTCGATAATTAATAGTAAAAGTTAGACAAAATATAATGAACAAGAATTATAAACATATGCAGAGACGAATTCAAGATTAAAAATAGGACTTAGGAGCATAACATGTTTTTTCCTTTCTAAAATCCACTTATTTTTACTAGGTCATTGATAAAGAATCAATGGAAAATCACAATGCCAGTAAATGGCGGGCTTGAACTCGCAACGATGAGAGATATAATTACAACTTCAACCAATGAACTCAAAAGAAGTATTAATTATAAATACATAATTAAATATACCATTATTTATAAAATTATCCATAATACAAAAAATAAAAAATTATCGAATATACGTACATCCTAATTAATATTACTCCCACTGTTTCATTTTATTTGATTTTTGTATTAAAAATAAAGATTTCATTTTATTTATCTATTTTAGCAAATCAGAAAATTTTTTTCTTTCATATAAACCTTAGTTAAATAACTACATAAAGTTTAATAGTTGTCAAATTTAGAATTTCAAAAAATATTAAAATTTTAAAAACATTAGGTAAGTAAAATCTACTAGCAATGGAGTTTCAATTATTATTTTTTGAAATTTATGATCTTATACGTACATACCTTTTGTTTAAATATTTCTTTTATTATAAATATTTGAGATATTTCAAACTAGAATATTTTTAGAAATATAAATATTTTAAAATGTAACTAATAGAAATGAATTTAAGTTATATGGCGAATTAGACGGTCCAAGTTAATGTTGATAAGATAATGTATTAACATAAACAAATATATTATTCAATCCGCTCATAATTAAGATATCATGTGTATTTAATTCATCTACTTCAATGAATTAATTTATTCTTTTTAATTTCAATTTATTTAAATTTTCTCTAAGCAATCTCAAAATTTTCTGGAGAGGAACTTAAATAACATCAACTAATCTAAGGGAAACTACATAACGGCTAAACCTTAGGAATCACATCGTTTTAAAATGAAATTACAATTTATCCCTCTCTAGTTTGTAATTATATTAATTCCTTAAAAAGTAACACAAATCGAATACATTTATATATAGCTCGGATACATCAAAGAGTATCTCGAATACGTTATGACATAAACTGGATACATAATATATAGCTCAGATACGTTAAAACTAGCTCGGATACATTAAAAACTAGCTCAAATACATTATAAAATAAACCGAATGCATAATATGTAGCTCAGATACATTAAATATTGGCTCGAATAAATTAATATGTTAGCTCGAATACATTAAAAAAAATAAAAAAATTTAAAATTTTTTAAAAAATAGAAGGAGATATTAGAAAATAAAGGATATATTAAACGTATATTTTAATAATTTTTCCTTAAATAAATGCGTCAATTGCATGCACTATGTAGAAAAATAGGTATGTAATATGAACAGAATCATGTCATAATATAAAATATTAAACAAGGAAAACATGCAAATCAGATGTTCACATTTTTATTTTATATATGTATATGAGGGAAAGGGGGTGAAACTAGGGTTGGTGAAAGGATGAAATGTGAGAAAATGAGTGAAATTAGGGTTTCTATGTGAAGGTGGGTGTGTTGGCATGCACATGTGGAGGTCCATGTGGCATTTCAATACATACGTGGCAACCACGTAACTCTTTCGTTAAATACAAAGGTAATTGTGAAAGAATAGTTTTAAATCGAAATATGATTACGATATATTGGAGTATGAAGAGGGGTCAGCTTCAATAACTTATACCATGTATAATATAATTATAGTTCGTTTGATAGTTAGTTAGAGTTATGCAGATATATGTAATGCATGAATTAATTATGAGTGAATTCTATGTATTATTTTATGCATATATTAGTTATGAATTATTTCATTTTTTATCTTGCGTAAAATAAAAAGTATATTCTTTCATAACTTTAAATATATATTAGTTATGTGTGTTTTTTAATTATCAATTAAATATTATATTAATTTTATACAAAATTTAATACATAAATAACTTATCATCTTATCAAACTACCAAAATGTCCATTAAAATATGGGTGATTACACACTTCATGTGGTATTTATTAGGATGTGAGTTTCTTACACATCGGAGAGGAAAATAGAAGTCCGAAGCCTAAAGGGTGAAAAATATTAACAAAAATTCTAAAACGGTATATGAAATTTTTTTTTAACTAAAACGGCAAAATCGCTTACGAAGTAGCGATTTGTCCGCTGAAAAAAGTAAAATCGCTGCAATAGCAGCGATTTGTTAATTTATTTTTTTAAAAAAAAAATTCTATTTTTTAATATGTCGCTGCCGAGACAGCGACTTACGTTCTTAATTATTATTTTTTGCTTCTTTCTTAAAAAAAGTTTAAATAAAAAAAATAAATTAAAATCAACTCGCTGCTAAGGCAATGATTTTTAATTAAATTTATTTATTTGTTTTTTAAAATCAAATCGCTTAATTTTTTTTTGAGGCAACGGTTTGATTTTAAAAAATAAATAATAATTAAAAATCGTTGTGATTTAATTTTTTTAAATTTTTTTTTGATTTAAACTTTTTCTAAAAAAAAGAAGCAAAAAATAATAATAACAAAAAATCGAAACTCAAATCGCTGCCTCAGCTGCGACATATTAAAAATATTATAAATTTTTTTTATATATTTTGAAAAGCGCTCCTTTGGGAGCGATTTTGTTTAATTTTTTTTTTATCAAATTCAACAAATCGCTATTATAGCAGCGATTTTACTTTTTCTGGTGGACAAAATCGCTACTTAGTGAGTGATTTTGCCGTTTTGATTAAAAAAATTTCATATACCGTTTTAATATTTTTGTTAACATTTTTCATCTTTTAGGCTCCGGACTCAGAAAAATAGTCTCTTTGTTGCTTTTTTGAGACATAAAAAAAGATTATATTGGTAGTTGTCATGTGTGCCATACCTTCACCAAAATATTATTTTCTTATAAAAAGAAGTCAAAAAAGTAAAAAGAATAAATTTGAAGAAGTTAATCAATAATATAGTAGGTCCTAAGGAGAAAAATCCAAAGAAATTGCCCCTCCAATAATTCAATAACATGAAAATTAAATAATATTATTCATTTTATTTTATTTTTAATACTCGAATTATGTTTGATTATTTGTTTTTTAGATATTTGAAAAAAAAAGGAAAAATATAACAAAATGAAAAAAGTTTTAAAAAATCGAATTTTAATTGTTTTTCAATTTTCAAAATACAACTTCAAATTCAAAAGAAATAGATTTTTTTTTTTTGAAAACAGTAAATATTTGTTGACTTTCATGAAAAGTAGATTGGTAGCTAGTAAGAGTTACGCGAATTTTTAAATTATCAATCAAACGTCGCATTAATTTTACATATAAATAACTTATTTTCTATTTATCTATCAGATATCGTATAAATAATCATCACTATTATTTATTTTAGCCTTGCTATTAAAAACTATATATCATCTAATACATTCTTCTCATGTACAACATTAAATTTAATAAAGCAAAAAGTAATACAGTAATATTACCCGTATTATTAGTTATTTTTTAAGGAATATATCAAATCAATAATAAAAAATTATTATTGAACAAAGGATATATCGACAACTTATTTCTTATCCCGCGATAAAACGACCTCAAATAATTAAATAGTTTATGTCGATTTGTTAAGAACCTACCCTCTTCTAGATTCTTCTTTTTCCTCTTCTTTTTCACATGTGAAGTGTCAAATACCTACCCCTTTTCTTGATATTTTTTTTCTTATTCACATGTGAGAAGTAAGGACTATTGTGGTAGGTAGACGAGAGAAAAAAAAATGATTTTAATGTTTATTTCCTCAAATTTATTTTCAGATATTTTCTATAAACAAAAATTGAAAACAAGAAAATGTAATTTTTTATTATTATAAACATAAAATGATTATATATATATTGTTAACTTTTTAAAGTCTGTTATTATATTTTATTTACATATTTAAATTACGATTTGCTATAATTGAGCATCTAAATATATGTTTAGATACTTTTTTCCAAGAATTTGAGAATTTTTTTCGTTCTCAATAGGTCTATTTCAATTGAGACTAATGTATATAATTAAACGATGCGACATATCTCAAATATTAATTTATTTATGTGGCGTGCTTGAAAATATACGGAAGATTTTAAATATTGAGTAGAGAGTATCTACCCAAGAAGATTAATTTTTGTTTCTAATCTGAGCCAATAATAATAATTATATATAAATAAACTAATTATTATGTATTTTTTAAAAATTTTCAAATTAGGAAAATATTTCTCTTTTTTTTTTTAAAAAAAAAAAACGTGTGGGTCATTCCGCATGAGCCGGAGAACCATAAATTTGATTAACAGATGTAATTATTCCATAATCATGAATCTGATTCTGTTTCGTCTATGATTTCAATAATATATTCTCATTTTTTATTTATTATTACTTTTAATATATTATTTTTTTCCATCTAAAAAGGAATCATCTTCTTTTCTGTTAGTCTATAAAAAAATGATTTATTCTCTTTTTTTTTTTGATTCATTAACATATTTTAATGTGTGGGCATATTTAAAGTTATAAGATTAAACAAAATCTTGATATATTTGACAAAACTTTAATTTAAGATCACAAGATTGATAAGTTTGTATTTTTTTTTCTAAACTCCACGTCAAATCAAAATTGTTCAAACTTTGATTTAAACTTCTCACAAATTTAAGGAAGATACATCATGAATATATTGCTTTTGCTGAGACATTCAGAAATCTGAAGTAAGATATGAATGATACAAAAATAATGAGATCGTTGTTAATGAAAGTATTTCGTTTTGTGAATAGGAAATCAACACTTGCAGCTGAATTGGAGTTTGAGGAAAAAAACAGACATCAAGTACATCGTAGACGGTAATTTCGTTACATGACCAAAGACACCTAATACAAAACTGATAAATGAATTCGATACATCACCATATATTTTGGATCATGTATTAAATGTGTACGTATCTGATATGTAAATACGTGCACCGTATATATTAAGTACCAAAATATAATAAATATTAACACAATTATATATGTGATGTATACTAATTTAAATTTAAATAATAATTGAAATTATTTATTAATAACAAAAATGAGATAAATATTCAAACTTACACCATGGATCAATTTGTAATCGATGTTCTTTTAGAATTATGAAAAAGATCTACGAAAATGAATATATTAATATTTCTTTATTATTATTCGATATAAAATGATATACCAGAAACAAAGGCTTAGTCAATAAAAGAAAAATACAAATATAAATAGTTTTTTTTTTCTTAAGAATGTTTCAAATAAAAAAGCTGACATATTCTAATAAAATATACATATAGTCAGTCATTCGTTTGCCACGATTATAATTAGTTTATGGCATGATGTACGGCTTATATTATTTTATTATATTAAAATAAAATTTGTTTTGATTATATTTTAATTTGATTCGACCGTGTTTGTTTTGGCTTAAATAATAATATTATTTTATTTCTACAATTGGATGATCTGTCTCATTTTTTATCACACGTGGATATTGAAAAGAATCGTAAACGGGTACCGCTATCCGCATTAGATCCAACTATTTTAAATTTTATTTCTCATTTTTTGCTAATATCCCATACTTGTTATTTTAGAAAATATTTTGTGTAAAAAATTTTTGTGTAAAAAATATTGGTGAGCTAATTTAGGAGTCACGTAAAATGAAACGAGCGAGTGGATCCACTCTATTGTACTGTATTGTATGATAGATACAATGTTTGGGTAGATTGTATTGTTTCTTGTTGTTTAGTAACATTTTAATTGTTTGTTTTGATTGTATCGTACTGTATTGTGATTTATAAATTTTTACTTAATTATTTTAGGATAGGAGGTTTGATTAAATTTAAATAATTAATGTAAAGGGTAAAATATTATTTTGAAATATTATGTAAAGATATAATTGAAAAAAGAAATTGAGTAACAATGGAAATACATCAAATTGGTTGTTCCGGAGTTTTCATTGTTACGTAATAACGAAATTTAACAATACAGTACAATAAATTAACAATTAAAACAGACATGATAGGTATAGTAACAATACAATAGAAGAATAATATAATTAAAATAATTATATCATAACGTAATATAAAGACCTAATTTGGAAGCGGTAACGCATTGATTCGTCCAAACCAAAGCTTTTTGCCTGTAACGTTTTTTTTTCTTCTCTTTCTCTCTCGGATTCCTTCTTCTTTTTGATTTTTTTTTTGCGAAGTGTTGGTTCTGCGTTAATTCAACGCTGCTTTTATTGTATTTTGGTTAAGTAAGAGTGGAGTTCCCAGTTGGAAAGTGTTTGATTTGGGTTCCATTTGCTTATTAATACTTGGTTTAGTTCTCTAATCTTTGTGTGGAGTTTCAATTTTTGCCTAAAGTGAGTACTCTTTTGTTTTGGTACTAATTGTTGGATTAGGGAGATAATTGTGTTTGTATTTGTGTTGTTGTTTGATGATTGAAGATGACTGTAGGATATCGTGAGGTTGTTGGAGGCTGGATTCCAATAAGATTATAATTTACGGAGCTCGAAGAAGGAAGAGGTTTGGACAGCCGGAGGACTATGGATGGGAAGGAGAATAATGGTGTTAATGGTTCAAACAAAGTTGGTATTCCTAAATGTTGCTTGAAGGCTAGGGTAATTGATCCTGAACTTGAAGCCAATTGTCACTCTACTGTTGTTTCTGGATGGTTCTCTCAAACTCCTACATCATTTGGTAAATAATCGAATATTTTTCGTTTTATTTGACTGGTGTGTTCAGGGTTTAGATGTTATGGTTGACCTGTTTGTTGTTGTTCCTAAAATTGCAGATGGAAAAGAGAAGGTACTGTACTTCAACAATCCAATGTGGCCAGGTTAGAATTTGCTTGTTCCTTTGTTATATTTTACTAATAAACCGAGGGTCGATCAGAAACAACCTCTATTTACCCAGGGCTGATACTTGTAATTTGTTCCAAAGAGTAATCAAAAGTTGATTAATTTTTGAACTTCAACATTTTCTGTTAGCAGTGTCAAACTAATATGTTGAAATATTTTCAGAAAAGTTGGATAAAAACATGAAATCATTATCTTTTTGTTATTGTGTTAATCTTAACACTTTAGATGATCTTAGTGATTTTGTATACTCAATCACATGTCAAAAGTAGATTTTTTTGGAGATGATTGGGACATTAGGACCTTTTTTTCTTAGTTGTGTGAACAGAAGAGCTTCTGTCAGCTGCAACTGCCTTATTTAGTTATACTATATTTAGGAGATGATACAGAGTGCCCTATTGCAAAGTAAATTGTGAAATTTTAGGGTGAGTGGCTTGGCTTGTGCTCTTGTTTCCTTGAGCCCTGCATTTCCAATATGTGTGTTGAAGTAGCACAAAATGATGCTTCTGGTAGAAGTAGGAGAAAAATTGAGCTTTGTGCTGTATCAGATTCCTGTAATTTGGTTTGCTAGTTTAAACCCCAAGTTAAAGCATAAAGTTTGACTGATATTTCCAAGTGTATGACTCCTTTTTGATATTAAAGTACTCAACGATTTCCTTTATCTTATACCCTTTTTCATGAATGTTTACTAAGAAAAGATTTTTCTTCATTGCGTCTTTTTACAGGAGAAGCACATTCCCTGAAAGTAGAAAAGGTTTTATTCAAGGGAAAGTCAGAATTCCAGGAGGTTTTGGTTTTTGAGGTTCAGGATCTTGTTCTATTGTAGTTTTGTGCTATAAATCTAGCTAGAAATTTCTCTCAAGCTATTTTATCATCTGCCTTATTTGTGTATTTGTACTTGCAGTCTGCATCCTATGGAAAAGTTCTAGTGCTAGATGGCATTGTTCAGTTGACTGAGAAAGATGAATGTGCCTATCAGGAGATGATAGCCCATCTTCCTCTTTGTTCAATCAAATCTCCTAAGAAGGTAACCATGTAAAATTTGGCTTTACAGATTTTGCTCCCTTTGTTTCACTCCCAATGATCACAAAGGTTCTAGGATTTGCTTTCTTGTTTTGGAATCAGAATTTACTGGAAGAGAGTGAATCTTATGTGCTTGAGAACTGGATTGATATGTGTTTGTGTGTGTGACAAGCTGAGACCTGGATTTTTATATGTAAGTCAATCAAGAAAAGATAAAACTATGTGATGGAACCAACCAAACACTCACCCTTTAAGATTTCATCATCATGGATGGTCCACTTCTCCCCCAACCTTTTGAGGTTTACATGTGTGGACTGATAAATCATTTCTTTGTTAGAGTTTGCTTGTCAAGTGGATAAAAATTGCTTATTTTTTGTAGCATTTTATTAAAATAGCTTCCAAAAGTGCATTTTGAAAAAACAACTTGTGTCTATCTAATTCATTTGAAAAATGATTTTGATAAGCAAATCATGTTTGGTTAATCGATTTTAAAAAGTATTTTTGAGAGTCAAATTACGAGAAAAGACAGAAAGTACACATTGCAAATTTTGTTCAATATTATATGTAGCTAAATCGAAGAAAATATTAATTATTGATATCATATTAGCATAATGATTTAAATATAATTAAAAATATTAAGCCAAATAAATTAAATAATTATTCCACAAATTAAAACATAAAATAATAATATATAAATTGTATGATAAAATAAAGAATCAAATTTATGAGATATGATAATTAATTAACAAGGGATATATTGGTAAAAACATGTATAAATGGTAGGGTACTCTTGTTTTGAAAAATGATTTTCTTTTTTGCTTTTTTTAAGAAGAAGAAATTTTTTTGCTTCTTCCCAACCCCATAAAACCGCTTTTACTTGTATCTAAAAACAGTTTTACTGATTGACCAAACATTTTAACTTTCAAAAATTGTCGTTTTCTCAAAAAAATGATTTTAGCCTCCCAACCACTAGGCCAAACATGTTTTCAAAAATTGTCGCTTTTACTCTGTTTGCTGTATGTCACTATCATTTCCACATACAAGGACATCAATATCTAAACTGGTTGAATGGAGGGTATTTGACTATGTTGCTATTAACAGAGGGAGATGAAGCAGGACATGCACACATTTATTTTTGTCAATTTTCTTTTCATGAATTCAATATTGTGGGGGTACTGAAAAATGTGAATCACCCAATGTTAAGATTAAAGCCCCTGATAGGTCTATGGCATGAAGGAATCTGAATAATCATTTAGTGGATGTGCATTAGGAACTAGGAGGATTACCTTTGAAAACTTGGTGGACTGCATTAAGCAGTATCTCTTCTAACATGATTACATGTAATTACTTTGAACTTGAAACTAAGAAATGTCCTAGTTTTGAAGGATATACACAGAGGAAGCTCAATCATCTAAGTATTCGGCTATTATTTCTGCAGAACCCGTTTGTAGTGGATGAGAATTTGATGTGTGTGGATGTTGGTGGAACTAAAATTTTCATCTACCAGTTTCTTTACTTGTTAAGCATCTGTAAAGTACCAAATCTTCATTGATTTATGGGTTTTAATCACTTGTCAGCATTGGTTTACCAGTTTTCAGTTTTATCTGCAGATTTTGAACTTCAAATATGCGTTGTGAATAATCACTAGAATGGTGGCACTACCTGCTTGTTATCTCTGTCTGCTTGTTTTTAGGTGGAATCTGATATAGGTGATAGTTGATCAATTTTAATTAATTGCTCAAAAGGCCAAGTCTGAAATGCTGCTGTCTTTTACAGCTGCTGTGGGAGTGTGGGTTTTCTCATTTGTTACAAGGGAGAGAAAAAGAGTTATCTTCATTTCTTTTCATAATCCTGATTTTATTCTTTGCCTGGGCATCCAAGACAAAATTAGAAAGATTTGAGTCTATGATAAGCTCATTATGAAGATATGATAAGCCTCACATATATATATATATATATATATATTGGACCTTATTGTTTGAATGCCTCATCTTTTATATTAATCTGTTTTGGCTTGGGTTTTTTTTCTTCTCAGTTTTACCATTCATTTGTTCGCTGTCTAATCTATTTTGACCTACAAATGCAGGTTCTGGTTGTTGGGGGTGGTGATGGTGGAGTTCTAAGGGAAATTTCTCGACACAGCTCTGTGGAGCTGATTGATATTTGTGAGATTGATAAAATGGTTATAGATGTGAGTAATAGATCGAAGATACATGAATTGGTGCTTTTGTTGATTTTCATATTAAATATGTTGTATTTTCCTGTGTTGCAGGTCAGTAAAAAGTATTTTCCAGATTTGGCTATTGGCTTTGAGGATCCTCGTGTCAATCTTCATGTTGGTGATGGTATGAACACTTTCATGTGTCGCTTGATCTTATTAGTATGAGTCTTCGCATCAATTCAAAAAGATTTTTTCTACTTTGGATTTTTAGCTTGGGAGGCTGAAATTTAATTTCCCCGTTTCACTAGTTGAGCTGTATGACTTTTTTTTTGAGATAAAGCTATATATGACTTTCTGAATGATTTTTGACAGCTGTTGAATTTCTGAAGAACACACCTGAAGGGAAGTATGATGCTATCATAGTTGATTCATCAGATCCTGTAGGTAAGTCGGATGCATCTTTTAATTTTATGAATCCTTGCTTTGAAAAGTTTTAGCAACGTAATAGTCATTTATCGACTTTCCATACAGCATCCTGCCATCCACAGTGAGGCAATCCCCTGTCCAAATAGGGCAGATTTTGTTTGTTGAAGATAGAGCCTATAGTTCACTGATTTTTAAGGATTGGAAACTGAATGCATTTCTGGGTAGATATCCATGTCTTTTGTTGGAGAGCACATCACTTCTTTTGTTTGATTTTTACTGTTTCTGTTGGATGTTCTTGTCCAGTGTAGATATTGACTGTTTAGTATCTTCTCTTGTTTGGAGTAGGAATAGTTTTTGTTTTTTGGTTTTGTAACTCACACTCCTAATAGATGGGTTTTGCAGCATCTAGTAATTTTTCAATTCAATGAGCTTTAGTTTAATTCTTCTCAAATGTCTTTCATTACAGGTCCTGCAATAGAGCTTGTTGAAGGACCATTCTTTGCAAAGATAGCCAGGGCATTAAGGCCTGGCGGTGTACTTTGCAACATGGCAGAGAGCATGTGGCTTCATACTCATCTTATTCAGGATATGATCTCAATTTGCCGTGAAACATTTAGTTCTGTTCATTATGCATGGGCCAGTGTTCCTACATATCCTAGGTATAATTCAGGAATTAACAGCAACAGCCTTGCAAGTTAATGTACCATTTTATTTATTTGTTTTTCCTCAGTTGTGCGGTTGAAGGTTAAAGAGGTATTGTCAAACATGCTTCCACTTAATTGTTATTGAGGATTGTTGCTTTACGTATTATGCAGTGGCGTTATTGGGTTTCTTCTGTGCTCAACTGAGGGACCATTTGTTGATTTTAAGCACCCTGTTAATCCTATTGAGAAGTTGGAGGGCGCTCTTCAGCCTCAGCGGGAACTCAAGTTTTACAATTCTGAGGTAACTTGTTCTATTAATAAGCAATTTCATAAAGCTACTCATAACATCACCAATAAACATTCTCTGATTTTGTTTATGCTGTGTTGACTGAGCGTGTGGTATTCATCAATATTTACTTGTCTTCTTCGTGTTTTGTATCAATAATCTGGGATAAAATGTTAAGTTTTAGATACAATTTGAGATTATGAGTGTTTCAAATGTACAGAGACAAATTGTACAAGCTTATCATCTGCAATTCGATAAGAGTGCCTTTTCTACCATTTGAACTATATTTGTTTTTACCTTACTACCTGGAATTTGAAGTCCACAAGTGCACTTCAATTCAACCAAGAAAAGCTGTCATTTTTCTTCTAACAGAGTATCTTGTTCTTTTAACAGATGCATGAAGCTGCTTTTGCATTGCCATGCTTTTTAAGGAGGGAGGTGAGCGGTCTCCGTGATAGCCCACGTTCCGCAGGGAGTGGAGTCGAGATTTAAGAAGTTGCATTATCTATGAAATTATTACCCATTTCTTTTCCTTGCTGCTGGAGTAAACTCAACCATATCCTTCCCACTTGTCACACGCGTAGCAGCAGGAAATGTAGATGTGGCTATTTTATCTGTGTGGTTTGTATTTGGTATTTGACATTGAAGCCATTAGCATGTAATATGCAGGTTTCAGTACTGCTATATCTATTGTATGGTACTCCTCTTAGTTTATATTGAAACTCGAATAAACTATGTCATGACGCATTGGCATATATATTACTCTTTCTGAAAAATGCTTGGTAATGAATATTTACGTTCTTACGATAAACTGTAAATATATGTTTGCTGGTTATCACGTTTCATTAAGGAATCTGGAAGTTGAAACAGTACAAATACGAAACAAAAAAAAATTATGAATCCGTCAATCGTGTTAGTAAAAAAATGTATGGTTGAGGTTGGTAACTTCAAAGACCTTCCATTACAGCAACTAACCTGTCAGTCAAAAATCATTCCAAGGCCAATAACAGTCTAAATGAACCATAAACTTCACAAAGAAAACAAGCAAGCAAGGCAGTAATGGTATTGCTGCAGACAATCAAAAGGAAAGATCCATCCGTAAAAATTGTTCATTTGTATGGGAAGCTTAACTATCAATGGATGAACGTACAGATGTATTCAAATCGACGACAATTACACTGATGTTATCCCTACTACCCCGAGCAATTGCTAACTCTGCGAGGAAGGAAGCTGCGCGTGCTGCGAGACTTTCTTTGACGCCTTCATCTCTCTTATAGGATTTGGTTTGTTGGTCGCACCTTCTGAATGTCTGACCATTCAAGCTTCTTCTTGTAACGTCACACGCAACATCATTTGGAATGACATCCCATAGACCATCACTCGCGAGTATTAAGAACTCATCTTCATCACTTCTTTTGCTAACTATCACTTCAGGATCTGGTATCACGTACGGTTTGAGGTACATATCACCTGCATCAATCAATAAGGTATCATAAGAAGCATGATCCAAGGTACTCCGATCAGCTCTGCCACGAACAAGTAAGTTAATTACTAATGTGTTCGTCATGTCCACAAAATGATTACACAAGGACTAGATCTAATTCAATTGGAGATTGTAACGGACTGGTCAGGCTACATAATAATGTTGCACAATATCATTCCAATTTCCAGCAGCTAGTTTATCAATAATGATCTGATTTGTCATATCCATTTCCGTTGGTTGCCTCGACAAAGATGAGAATGAATGAGGGAAAGACCTGCAAGTGTAGTAAGCTGAGTCTTCGACGTACCTATCGATCTTGAAGTAGCAAGAACTCCTAAGACTCTTTGTCCATTCCAATTTATGACTTTCCCACCTGAATTTTCAATTCTATCCAGCTCATCAGGTCTGTCAGGCTGCGCCCATACAGGAACTCCGTCAACAGAAAGCATTCCATTTCAAAATCAAAGACAACCTACTTGGCACTATCAAATGTAGAAAATGTCGAGAGAAGTTTTTTTAACCAAGTTAATTCATCCCTATCAGATCTACACGCAAATCCAGGATTTTAATTTGATGGTCTTAGCATTGATCACCCGCAGCGCTAAAGGCTACATCAATCACTGAATACTGATCATATCATTACTCGTTGCCAGTTTAATTATATGATGAACGACCCATACAACATTAGACCTTTGGCGAGTTAAGATCATTGCATTAACAGCATACAAACTGTCATATCTAAGGATGTTAAATAAAAGGCATGCCAAAGTTGCCAGGCCCCGTGGTTATATAGGAGGATTTACAACGAAAAAAATATAAAGTAAAATCATAACGATACGTCTTTGTTCGTGTTTGAGTAGGGCTAATCCTTTGACATTATTCGCAGCCATATCTTTTAGAAAAGTGTACGTTTGATTTTCACTTGACACAAAATAAAAATAAAAAAAATTCGATCTTACGATTTTATACTAAAAATATTATATAAATTGTAACAAAATATCTTTTAATCTCGTGATATTTAAAAATAGGAATTAAAGAATTGGAAAAAAAAATACATTCTTTCTTACATAGATAAAAGAAGGAAAGTAGAACTAATAAATTGCAAACGGACGGAGAAAATATTAAGTGTTCGTGAAATCTGTTCGAATAGTGTGAACGACAGAATAATTCTGCAAATTTTAGGTTTACCTTTACTTGTTAATCCGGCATAAATTTTGATTAATCTCACGTATTTTTTTCATCAATATAAGAAACAATGACAACTAATAATATTTTTCATCTAAATTTTAATAAGTTGAATTAATCTTAACACAATTTAGATTAAGAATAATAAAGGGAAGTTAAAAAAAATCGTGTACCTTATGATCAATAGACAAAGGTACGGCAACTCCAGCACGTGAAAGCACAGCTCTTGAATCTCCACAATTCGCAACAACAAATTCCTCCACTCCCACCACCGCTACCACCGCCGTTGATCCTATCGTCGCCATCTCCGCCCCTTCCTTGTTCACCTTTTCGTCCATTTTACGGAAACTCTCCGTCATAACTCTCTCCCAATTAATACTCTTCCCATCATAATCTTCTCCTTCCGAAACTTGCTGTATCACTAAACGGTGCAAAAAGTCACGGCACACGTTCGCTACACGTGACCCTCCATGCCCGTCGTAAACACCAAAATAATCATACCTCCTGCTGCTGCCGCCGCCGCCTTCACTGAAAAAACACGGATAAATCGCCACCGCATCTTCCATTTCCCTTCTCCGGCCGATCAACGATATCGATCCATGTGAACAGCACGTCACCAAGCTCTCCCTTACTTTTTTCACTTCACTAGATAACGCTAGTTGAACTTGATGATCATCAGTATCAGTTACAGTACTTTTTTTCTTCTTACAATGCCTGTAATCATCGGCGAAGACATTGAAATTTTCCGGTAGCTCAGTCGTCGATTTCAACAAACGTCCATCCAATCGCCTACGGCGAGTAGAATTTTGCTCCTTCTCAGTCAGATCTACTTCTGCTAATCCACCGGAATCTATCAACGCCGTTAACCGGCAACCTTTCTCGTTTGCCGGCGGCATACCTTTAACGTTATCAATCATTTTAATGTGAAGACGATGACTGCATTGCGAAGATTATACCGGAAGTAGTATAAGATATTTTGCGTAATTCGGTCCAAAAAGAGAGAAAGTAATAGAGAATTGAACCATTAAACAAAAGTGTAAAGAAAAAATGAACCGTTGGATAGAAATAGGATGATTGATTTATGCCACGTGACGATGATGAAGCGGCTGGTTGAGTTCCAAAGATGAAAACGCAATGATGAGTAGGACGAGGACTGAAACACGTGGGCGGTATGGATGAAGCAAGAAGAAAATACGTGGCGAAAATATTTTATGTGATTATTAATTATTTGTTTCTTTTATAATAGTTAATTAAAATTATGTAAATATTGATAATGTAAAAAATCATTACGAATAAATTTATATAAAGATTAGTTATACATATATCAGTATTCGAATTTTTTGAATTGTCAATGTAATATATAAATTATACCAAAATAAATAAATAAAATTTATTTCTTATTTAATTATCAAAAAATAATATCTTGTTTGGTACGGTACCCTTCTTTTGAACTTAGGTATATGAATAGTATCAAGGTTATTAATGCGTGTATTGCAACTAAATACTTTTTTCGTTCATAATTATTTGTCATAATTATTTGTCAGGCTAAGATTATGTACCTTCCACAAGAAAAATTAATAAAATATGTGATTTGATTAATATAACCTTACTATAACAAAAATATAAGTCTACATAACTTTTCAATTGAACAAAATAAACAAAAAATAACTAATTATTTCTTGATTGTTTAAATTGACAATTAATCTTAGACATCTATTTTTAGTATACCTGCCAAATAATTTTGGACGGAGAGAGTAATTTTTAAAAAATTTATGTGATGTATATTATTTTAATACATCAAATGCGAATAATAAATAATATTAACATAATTAATAGCTAGATTACTAATACATTATAGAGAAAAGACATAAAGTCAATATTGAAGTTATCCCGAATTTTCAAAAAAACACTTTAACTTTGCAATCGTCCTATTACCCTACTAAACAATTTTGAAAAGACTAGATATCAGGTGTCCGCGCCAGCACAAGCCCAACGTATGTTAATTTTTTTTCTCAATTATGTGACATAAATGAGATTCGAAAAAGCAAACTAAATCTTTTATGTGTTCTTTTTTTAAAAATATTTTTAATTGTTAATTTATATACCTTTTATGTCATTTTCGAATAATATATATTACTCTATTTATTTCATTTTATTTGATACAAGTGATTTTAGGAAAATCAATGAAATTTCTTATATGGTTCTCCCATATTTTTAGTTGTTATTTTACTGTGATTCATAATACTTTTAGTTCTTGCGTTATTTTCAAATAATACATGCAACTTTTTTTCTTTCGATAAAAATAAATGAGTCAACCAAATTTCATTGTCTTTTTTACTATATTTTTCTAAAAATATCTTAAATTGTCACATTGCGTTTTTAAGCTTCCTTTTTTATGTAATTTTTAAATATGTAACAAATTAGAAATTAAAACGAAGAATTAAGGTTTTCAAATCATTATATTTCATTTTTAATATTCGACTCGCTCCTTTTCGATTCATATGAACTTATTTTTTAATTTCATTTCAAAAAGAAAATAACTTCAGATTTTTTATTTTTTTATATAACATATTTAAGATCACAAAATTATAAATATACATCTATATTTTGATTTTGATTTTGATTGATTCCACCAATATTATACTTGATATATAATTATTAAGAGCTAAGCTTAATAATAATTTATTTACTTATATGTATATAAATAATAAATAGATATCACAAAAACTCATAAGAAATGAAGAAATAAACAGAAATGAGGTAATACTAATAAGAATAATTAAAGATATTTTTAGAACTATTTAATTTTCTTGTTTATATTTTTTGGTAGATTTTTGTTTGCATGAAGTTGTATTTTTACCTTTGATCATCATTCACTTCATATATAGAAATATGTTTCTAGAATTATTTATTCTTGATGGATTTTTGTTAGTATGACATTACATTTTATTCTTGGTCATCTTTTAATACAAATATATCATTCTATTCATTTTTATTTGTTAAGTTACTTTTTAACATTTTTTTCTTTAATTTCAATCTAAATTTGACATGTGGTGTAGAAAGTGAAGAAAAAAAGAATAATGGAGGAATGAATCACTTGAAAGTGAGAGGCGGGAGATGAAGTGAAATTTAAGATAAATCAAAATTAAAAGTAAAAAGGCAAGAGAGAAATAAAGTTTTTTTTTTAAAAAAAAGATAAAGAAAAAACTTAAAATAAAAAATACATTTTAAATTAAATTAACATGTGTCATATAATGATTGGTGTGTGAACATACTTGAATCTTAAAATTTCGGGCTGATCGAAAAATAGTATAATAATATATGTTCAAACTTGTTTCGTGGTAATAGGACAGTTGCAAAGATAAGGTGTTTTTTTGCAAATGCGAGACAACATCAATGGTGACTTTATGTCTTTTCTCTACATTATATTTAATACTAATTTTATATCCATTGTTCAACACTATTTTTTTATACACTCTATCAAATTTTATTTTATATTTTATCATTTTAATTGTGTTTATTCAAGAGAAATTTTAATTAGGATAGTTTACACAAAGTTAAATATAACATACTCCCTCCCTTCACTTTTTATTCGTCATGTTGTGCTCTTTAAAAGTTAATTCGATTAATATGCAAAGTTAAATTATATTATATTAATTCGATATTTTAAATAAAAAATTTAATATTCATAAACTATATGAAAAGTACTATAAATTAAAAATAAAAATTATGACAAATAATAATAGACGAAGGAGTACAACATTAAGTTTTTATTAAGATCGACATTTATTTTGCGTGGGTATGTGGGACCAGTAGGATGTAGAGATAGGACAAGTGGCGTCTTCTAGTTGCTAAGGTTTCTGGTGAAACTATCTAAACCTTCTGCCGTTTGGTGGACAAAAATATTGACTACTTAGAGGACACGTGTTTCTTGTATATGGGATACTAAATTCACGGGAGAGTGACGCGCAAGATGGGAAAGAGGCGAACCTAGTTTACTATATATTCTAGATACATATGAATTCACTTGAATACAATGTATATAAAATTAATTACATCTAAACTTGATCCCATGTATCTGAAATGTATTTATCTGAGCATATCTAAAAACACCTAAAATTTAGTAAGATACATAGTATTATAAACTAAAATATATACTAGTAATTAACTTTCAAGTCGATCAAATTTACGTAAAATCTCCTCAAAATTATTCAATATGAGACATGTATGAGATAGATAATCCGAGGAAATGGAGAGATTCATTATTGGAAAGGAGCTTCTTCCATAGAACTGGACGGATTATAATTAAATTCAATTTTTAGCTTATTTCGATCTTGTTCTTTTAAACTTATGGTCACAATTTTGAGCTTATTTTTGACCGAACTCATTTGAACCTAAGTGATGATGATTGAGTGCATTTCTCTAAGTGAGGCTAGAAATATGAATCTTTTATTTATCTCGACTTATTTTCCCTCTAAAACTGAGTAACACATCTCTAAGTGGTTTGGTTAGATACCAAAAGAATTTTAAAAATTTTCAGTGATAAAAACCTAAATATCAAATCGATAAAAATTAGTATTTTAAATTTACCATTTTTTAATAGTACACTCATCGTTTCAAAATCTTAAATACGCCTCCATATGTGATCTTTTCCGGTCCAGTCTTCCCGGTCTCTACTCACTTCACTTTCCGATTTCACTTCCAATTTTTTCAAGCCCTTCACATTTGATTTTCAGTTAGTTTAAATTACTTATTTTTTTTAAAAAAAGAAAAATGACTCAATATATCAGGTCTCACACTCATAAAAATGAATGAAAGTTATTGTGGATAGACATTTCATTGCTTGAACAAAGAAATATAAAGATAAAATTACAACACCACAAATCTCATTTTTTTTAGAGTTAAAATGATGGGAAAATTGAATCTTTTATTATTATTAAAAAATAAAGTAAAAATTGAAACAGTAGTAAAAGTTAATAGTTTTGTTCGTTGGAGAAGGATACTCTATTCATCAAATTATCATTCCATGTGTTCAAATTACGTCTTTTCCACTGCCACACCACTACTGCAATCAAGATTGAGAATCCCACAACATATTTTATCACCATAATCACACCTGCCAGATTTTCAAAAAAAAAAAAATAGTCGATTTTACGTGATAAACTCAAAGTTGAATGAGCATGAATGAAATTAAATCGGGATAATTGAGGCTTACGAAATACTGGATCATCACCGCAGTAGTAAAATGGGGCACATTGATCATAAGTTGTAGAACTCTGTGCTACAGAGTTTGTTATGAATGTAACAAATAGAAAAACACTAGCAAGAATTGATTTTTTTATCGACATTTTGTTAATTGAATATACAGAAAGATATTGATATGGTTTTATATAGTGATGAAGTTTATACTTCAATTGACTTGTGAACATTCCCACAAACGTCGCTTTCAATGATTTATCAGTTGCCATAATTGAAAAATTCAACAACTTATCACTGTGTACCTAGAGGGGTCGGTTCATTTCTTACCAGTAGAGGCGTATCTAGAGGGGTCGGTTCATTTGAATCTGCTTTCGATAGAGAATTATACTGTATTTTTTAATGTAACTGTATGTTTTGTCTGTTTACAACAAATTTTAAACATATGGAAAATAAATAAATCACACGAAACATGATTTATTAATCAAGATAGATTGGGGTACAATTCTGTTGATCCTTGATTCTACTCTCTTAAGATTTATCAATGATTCGAGGGCCGTTAGTGGCGTATTTCTCGAACTAGGATGATTTAGATTTGACCTCTCTATATGAATAATCCATCAATTTGCGGAGTATTCGAGATCTTGATCTCTTTATGAAATTTCCAAGATGCCTATTAAGAGAATGACATAATACATAAATGTGCTCTTTAACTTGGCTTCAAATTACATTTACGCCCTTCAACTTTGGATGTGCACAAATAGACACCTAAACTTGTATAAAGTTGAACAAATAAACACACACGTCCTACATGTCTATGTAGTGTATTGTGTCATGTAGGACTCATGTATTTTTTTTTAATTTAAAAGTTGGATACTTAAAGTGCTTGTTTGTGCATTATGAAAGTTTGAGGTCAAAGTTAAAATTTGAAGCCAAGTTTAGGGTCCAATATATGTGTTATGCCAAAGAGAATTTAGTACTCTTTATATAGGCATAAACTAGGGTTTAGAGTTGAGTAGCCTCCAAGAATTCTTATTTGAGTTAGAACACAATTTGTAGAGTTCCAACTCGAATTGAACGCATCTTGTAGAGTCCCACAAAATTTTAATGCCTACATTGTCTTTCTTACTTTAGCTAATTAGACTCCATGGTCATCTTAGCCAGATTTACCACAATTTCCTTGTTTGATTTTTATAATATAACCTTTTCCAGTAATTTATAAACACCAATATGCATATAAACTAATATACACACTCTACTAAAGCACCATAATATGCTCAAACTCTTACCATATTAAAACCAAGGAGGAAATGGCTACTTGTGGCTAGAGATTGATTGAGCTCTTCTGATAGATATTGGACATCAGAAATCAAGTGAATTATGAGTTATGACCATAGTTTTGCACAAGAGTGAGTAACCAACCACCTATACATCACTCGAAACTCCTATTGTTTCAACGCTATCTCCAGCAATCTGATCACGAGGAGCTATAAAAGGTCTTGGGGGCATCTGTAGGAGTCCAACATCTCCTTCAAGCATTTCAACTACTTTGTTCATGGCAGGGCGATCAGCAGGCTTCATTTGTATGCACCACAAAGCCACAATCATCATCTTCTTGACAAGTCTCCGGTCTTCCTCGCTTGCATCCTGTATCTCTATATCATTTCCTTCATTAAACTGGTCGTAAATCCAGGTAGGAAAGTAAATTTGGCTTAAATGGTCCTCAAATGGGTTCATGTTCTTCCTTCTGCCTGCCATTTCCATCAATAACATGCCATAGCTATACACATCTGCTTTGTATGACACTCCTCCAATATTTTTATAAAACAGCTCCGGAGCCATGTAGCCCATAGTCCCTCTAGCTGCAGTTAGACTCACAATACTATCATCTGAGGAGTACAGTTTCGCAAGCCCAAAGTCAGATATTTTGGGATTGAAATTTTCATCAAGAAGAATGTTGTGAGGCTTAATATCAAAATGTAAGATCTGCATATCGCAGCCCCGATGTAGGTAGTCTATGCCAGAGGCCACTCCAAGAGATATGTCGAACATTTGCTTGTAACTCAAGGAAACAGTTTTTTCTTGCGGAGATATGTACTTGTCCAAAGAACCATTGAGCATGAACTCATAAACCAAAGCACGTTTTGATCCCTCTACGCAGAATCCAACGAGCTGCACGATGTTAACATGGTGTATTCTTCCAATTGTGGAAACTTCACTGATAAATTCTCCCCCACTCGCCATAGATTGGTGCATCATCTTCACTGCAACAAAAGGACCACTACGCAGCTTTCCTTTAAAGACAGTTCCATACGCTCCTTCGCCTAGTTTCTCCTTGAACTTGTTAGTCATATTTTTAATCTCAGAGTAGGAGTATTTAATCGGCAAGAGGTTGCTCTGGACTTGCAGGAAGTCTTCAATTGATTGATACATAGATAAGTGTCGCCTTCTCAATTTATACACTATTAATGCAGTCAGGAAAACCAATCCAAAGAGAAGTCGTAACCCTAGAATTGAGACTGCATAATTTCAAAAATAAAAATGGAAGTCAACCACATCTTTTCATAGGGGTAAACGGGTTTGAGTAAAGCTTCAAAAGCTAATTATTATCAGAACTCTGAGCAAGAATGCTTATCCTTGAGTAAGATAAGAAGACTCACCTATACTTATTCCACCGTACATTATAGTAAGAACTGTCAAAACAGGTAAATCACAAAGGAAAAATCAAGTTAAGAGGATGTAAAATCATTCAAGTCTTGAAAAAATAGCTTACAGCTATATAGGTGGCAATGAACGCGGATTCTAAAAATGGTAAACATATTGCTTTAACAATCTCCTTTCAATAAAATGTTTAGTGTAATGAAGTTATTGCACTCCAGTGTCTCAAATACGTACCGCCATAGTAGTGGATGCTACCTGCATTTGTCCAAATATAGGAATATGAGTAAAATACAGATGCTACATCTCAAAATAAGTTGCGGAGAATTGAAACTGATAAGCATAAAGAGAGGGCCCAGGGGAGAAGTTGAATACATAAGAGATCCCAAATTTTCTTATAACTTCATAGAACAGACCCCATAGAGAACCATGACACATCTTCGATCTGCTCTAATTGACAACCTAATCTGTTTTAAATCATGACACCTTTGAAACTTGCAAGTACAGTTAAATTGCTCGGATGCCAGTTACACCACTTAAAGTGATATTTCTGTTCTCCAAATAACCATATTTCAATAATTTTACCACCATTTAGAATCTGAACAAACCATATCTTCAACCTCCATATATGGGGATTGATTTTGTTAAAACAGATAACTCGAAAAAGTATTCCTAGTTGAACATAGTACAACAAACAACGTACCCAGCGTAGTCCCACAAGTGGAGTATGAGGAAAGGTGGTAAGTTTTCACAGTGGCGGAGACATACTTGTTAGTAGGGTGCACTTGCAGCCATTAACTTCGAAAAAATCATGTATATCTATCTTGCGAAACTGAAAAAAAACTAGAATATAATTAAAAGTGCACCCAAGAGAAGCAAATGAGTGCCTTTTTTGTGTTGTCGGTACAAGCTAGAGAAACCATTCGTGAGACAAGGGTTCACATCTAGTTCGAAAAGTCTTTAAATCCTGAGTTCCCCTCTACCTAGTGGTAAGGCTGTCCTACAAGGGGGTATGAATGAGTTCAACATAGTGAAATGTAAAGTGAATTTTGACTTACAAGGGAGGGGAAGATCAAACCCCGTGTCATCGTAGCAGCGGTGGCTGCAAGTATAACCGTCACCTTCAGCAAAACAGTTGCCTTGACTCGCTTCACATTCTCTGCACAAGAAGGTGCGTTTCCAAGAAAGTTCAAATCCATAACTCAGGGCATCTTCAATGCTCGAAAGAGAAGTATTATCCCCCGAAAGGCCACGAGCCGAAACCCAGCCCACCATTTCCACTCTGCAACTCGCAACCAAATCCGAAATCAACATGCCCTCTCCTATGGCGACATAGGTATGGCTCTGGCTCTGTGATCCACAGAAAGTAGTCTCAACATATCGAGAAGAATTCGCAGTGGCCGAACAATTGACATAGATAATGGGAATGATTGATATGCCAAAGTCAAAAGTTGAGGAGAAAGGATAACTTGTGGTGTGATAATTGGGAGAAGAAGTACAGTTACTGTTTTTCTGCTCCAAACCAGGGTCAATTGCTCTGATCAAGAACTCATCATAGTTGATTTCGAGTACGTTGTATTTTCTCGAATCAAAAGTAATGACTGTACGGTTGTTCTGGCAATCAAGCTCGAATCTTGAATCTCCACAATTTCCAGGATCAGATTTCAATCGAAAAGGGAAGTTGATGTTATGAATATCACCACAAGAAGAAGAACACACACTACTGTTTTGGGCTTCGGATGTTATTGTGCAAAATACAAGTAATACAACAACAGAAATTCTTACAAACATGTTATCTGCAAATACACTATGGAGCAACCATTTCATCAGAGGAGCAGGCCTGCAATTAACAAGCTAATTATCCAAAATCTGGCAAAAAGTCAAAGTTCGATCAATTCTTTTTCTTGTGGGTGTGTGGGGAAGAGTTTGACCGGGAAGCGTGTGAGGAAATGACTCATTCCATTTTGCTATTCATACTTTCTTCCTAGTATCGTAGTGTATTGAATGAATATAATATTTGGATAGATTGTATTGTTGTATATGTTAGATAATGTCGGTTAAAACGTTAGTCGTGAAGTCAGTTGGCTCTAACGGTCAAAACGATCTATTTTCAAGGTCAAACGAGTCTCAGAGCAGATAAACCCTTAATTTGCCAATTTTCGTGTGTTATACTTCACCATCTTTTTTGGTGATCCGAAATTTCAACGTTAATTTTGTCAAAAAAATTTCATGGACGTCTGTTAAGACCTTGGCTATAGAGTCTGTTAGCCCTGACAGTCAAAACTCATTTTAAGATCAAACGAGCCCAACAGCAGGTAACCCTCCATTTTGTAGATTTTTGTGTGCTATAGTTCACCATTTTTTTTGAGTACACGAAGATTAGGCTAGTCATGGCATCATAACTTGCCCTGTGTTCTGGAAAAACAGAGCAATTTTCGTTCTGAGCTGGGATCGAGTAGCCTAATTGAGAAGTTTCCTGGATGTAGAATTTACGCGACTTGTAATGGTTTCGTTGTTCTGGCAATCGAGTTCATATCCAGTCTTACCACAATGCTCGGGATCAGACCTCAATCGGAAGGGAATTGTTTGTCATGGTTTCTATTTTTAGAGTCAAACTATAAAAACTTTGACTAACATTTTAAGATGTATTTTTTCATCATATTAATAAGCAAAAAATAGTAATTTATAGTACTTTTCATGTAGTTTTAGAAGATCTATTTTTTTTTTAAATATCGAATTAATATGATCTAGTTTACCTTTGAAAATTAGTCAAATTGACTTTCAATAAGCGCAACATGACAAACAATTTCGGACGGAAGGAGTACTAAAATAATACTACGTTCGTTTCAAAAAGAATGACCTCATTTTCTTTTTAGTATGTTTAAAAAAGAATGACCTCTTTTTTTTTGGTAACAACTTTTCATGTGATATGTTTAAGGCCACAAGATCAAAGGGCAATTTTGTATATTTGACATAACTTTAATTTAGAACCACAAGATTTAAAGTCTTCTTTATACTCTTAAACTCTGTGCCAAGTCAAATTAGGTCATTCATAGTTTTAGTTAAATAAAGAATTGTTAAAATATCAGACGATAACGTTCACTATTGACAAACTTTAATGACTAAATCACTCATAAACATATTTAAGTGATTATTTTTAAGTACCTCAAACATAAGGGGCAATCTCTAATTGTGTCACATACTCTGATATTGTAATCTGATATATATTTTATTTTTTCTGAAATATTTTAAATTGTTTCCATCATTGCAATATGATCTATTCAAACTTTATGGTGTAGTTTTGTATTTGTTATATATAAAAAAAAATAAAAAATGATACTATAGTAAAATATAGTATAGACTAATTTCTTTTTTCTACCATTGCAATCCGGTCTAGTTCTTAAACAAGTGTGTTGCACATGTATAACATGCTTAATACTATAACTAGGGATAGCTAAATCAAACCCAACCCGCCC
Source organism: Solanum pennellii (assembly GCF_001406875.1). NCBI lineage: Eukaryota > Viridiplantae > Streptophyta > Magnoliopsida > Solanales > Solanaceae > Solanum > Solanum pennellii. Next base: position 1,861,068 of record NC_028639.1, on the reverse strand, counting down.
AATCGTTCGAGTTTAGATGGGTTAATGATCCGTCTATTTATTAGCTCAATTCATTAAAAACTATGCTGATATGTAGCATGAATACATTTCACAAGTAGATGGAGGGAAAAGTTTCAAAAATTAAAACAGGAGCTTTATGTGATCCAAGAGTACACTAACACTTGTGTAAATTCATTCACTTGAAACCATCACAACTTGCTTCCCAACATTGCGACCAGAGAAGAGACCAACTAGAGCACTGGGAGCGTTTTCGAGACCTTCAGCTACGTCTTCAACGTACACAATCTTACCATCCTTTATTTGTGGAATGATCATTTCCAAATATTTAGGGTAGAGATGATAGTAGTCAATAACAACAAATCCTTCCATGCGGATTCGTTTTGCTATGAGGCAGAACAGGTTGTGCACCCCTTCCGTCTGCTCAAGGTTGTATTGCGAGATCATTCCACACACACAAATACGCCCATGAACTTTCATATTAACAAGAACTGCATCAAGCATCTTCCCTCCAACGTTCTCAAAGTAGATGTCAATTCCATCAGGGAAGTACCTAAAGATAACGAAGAATGTCATGTACTCATGGAAAAAGTTTGCAGTATAGTTAAGAGTTCTTTCTAGTGGGAAGTAAGATTACTAACCTCTTCAAAGTTGCATCTAAATTTCGCTCCTCTTTGTAGTTAAAAGCTTCGTCAAAACCAAACTTGTTCTTCAAAAGATCAACCTTTAATAACGAATACAATGAGATATAGATTAAGCTCGATGACAATAGAGTCAAACCTCATGGTCTTTTAATTAGCATAGCAACGCGACAGAGCTTACCTTTTCTTTGCTTCCAGCACTACCAACAACATAGCAACCCATCATCTTTGCAAATTGCCCTACAAGTTGACCAACTGCTCCAGAAGCAGCTGATACAAAGACAGTTTCTCCCTTCTTCGGGGAGCAAACCTCATAAAAACCAGCATACGCTGTCATCCCAGGCATCCCTGCAATACAATTGACGATATATCCATTCATAAACACACACTTTTGATACAGGATTCTACTTGCTTCCCGTTCATTCATACACACCTAGTATAATTTCATAAGGTGGGGTCTGGAGAAGATAGAGTGTACGTAGATCGTACCTCTACCTTGTGAGGGTAGGGAGGATAGACCCTCAACAAGGGAAGGGGAATTCAGAGTTTCAGATGCAACCACAAATAAAGTATAAAACGAGTTTAAGCACAATTACAACCACCAATTAGGGACCTAACATAAACTTTAAAACATCTAACCACAATCAATTCTATAGATGACTGAAAGTCCATTTTTCAACATTTCAAAAATTATAGTTATCCATCCATTTCATGAACTAATGAAGGGAATGACTTGTTCTACCTTTCGAAGCACCACAAATACAGTTTTCATGAGAGAAGCAATAAAGCTAAAATATTCGCGTTTCACAACATGATCATACAACCCGCCTCCTCGCCTACTAATAAGCATTCAATGTAAGAAACAGAGGTCTGGTATCAACTTTACAATGATCAATTTGTTGTAATAATGACTTTTCCTGTTCGATTCAAAGAATTGCATTTTCCGCGATAAGGATTATATTAACAGAGAAACTCACCGAGGATTCCGGTATAGTAGGAAAGAGGCACATCCTTGTCATGAATTTTGAAAAATGACTGACTAGTTGTTACAACACTATACTCCTCCCATCCAGTCATTCCCCAAACTAAATCACCTTTTTGAAAGTTCGAATCACCAGACTCCATAACTTTAGCCACTCCGATTCCCATGATAGGCTATATATAACAGAAGAAAAAAAAAACTAATCACACACAGATCAAGTCAATTCCCATCGATCAGTACATGATTAACATAATTAGATTTTTAAAAAATCTCATGGGAATACTTACAGCGTCAGGAGTGAAAGGTGCAACATAACTACCCTCGGTTTTACTCATACGAGGGCGCATATAAGGATCACATGACAAGTAAAGATTTTTCAAAAGCAGAGCATTGGATCCTTCTGGAACATTCAATTGAATCGTCTTCAATTCCATATCACATTCCTTAACGTTACCAGTTACATGATGTTTTAGAATAATCTGTTTGTTCCTCACTTCTTCTCCCATTTTTTTTTTAATCTCTGGTTATGGCTGTGATGACAAAAACAGATAAGGCAAAGAGTAGCTAATGGCTAACAACTTTGCACTTCTATTATTGTCTATCAAATTATGATATATTGTGTTTTTAGTCCTTGTATTATCAAATATTATACTCTTATGCTCTATTTTTCGCTCTTCGAACGAAGTTGATATAAAATAAAATAAATTTCGAAAAAAACGAGTCAAATATATATTAACTCCATCAAACTAGGGCCACCTCACAAATCACATGCCAATGTTGTAAAAATCACGCAAAAATTTAATTTAATGTGTTGAAAAGTAAATTCATGAATTTATAATTTGGTAGGTAATATGACATTTAACTCTTTTATATAATGGGATATATCTGTTATAAGTTAGATCACATGTGATATTATTTAAAATATTTTTTAAAATATTTCCCTATAAAAAAAAAAAAAAACCTTCAACTAAAAATTTGTTTCAAAGCTCACTTTGGCTTCTAACTTTTAGTCTAATGAATATTCATTGGTATAATCACTCATTTACCACCACTCTCCCAACATCCCATCAATGGGTGATATAAAGAGATAAAATTAAATTTGTAAATATTTGACAAACTAATTAAATATTCCATAATATGGGAGGGGTGCTACACTCTACTAGACATATCTCAAGACTCACAAGACACATAGTACACCTTGGAATTTGATGTTAATTTGTCACGAATCAAAAAATTTAAGTCATAATGATACGTACATTCAACACCCCCAAAAGTCTACGACAATAATGATAATACATATGTAAAAATATAACAAAAACACCCCCAAAAACCTAATGATATGAATCGTGAATATTTAAGCCTAAAAATAAATATAAAAATCTGGAAGAACAGATCGACTATCTAAAAATAACATGACTTGTCTAAACACTTCTATGTGTTTTGCTAATAGTAACATCCGAACTTGCTCATAAGAATGCAACAAGTATAGCGTGAGTAAAAAATCTTTCAAGTACCATAGATCGATACTAACCAATTAATGATAAAAGTAATTGTTAACTTTAATTCTCTTTACTCATATACATTTGAGATAAGTTTCAAAACACATCTAAATTATATTCATACCTAAACTTTCATTCCTATCTATGTTCATAAACCTGAGGTTATGGCTGTGGCCTGTGCTTACTAAGACAGATAGGCAAAAGTAATTGATGGCTAACAACTTTTCACGTCTATTATTGTCTATAAATTTATGTTATATTGTATTTTAGTCCTTATATTATTCAATATAGTCTATTTATCCCATATTAGATAGGCATCTTACTAGAAATGTTTTTCTATATTATTTGATCACTCACTAAATTAGGATAGAATTAATTATTTATTTTCTTATTTTACCTTACAATTAATATGACCTTTGAAAGTTTAAGCAAATTTTAAAGACTCATTTTAATGTGCATTGATATAAACAAAGGAAAAAATGGTAAAGTTTTTCAATGTACTAATAATTTCTTAATTACCGTGTAAAGCTGAAAGTGCCCATCTAATATGAGACAAAAAGAGTATTATATTTCACCTTCAATAAAATCACGTGAGTGCTTTTAATCTAGGAAAAGTTCAAATTTATCCTCTATTTTCTAGAATTATATTGGTATGCTTTTGGTTTAAAATTATATATATATATATATATATATATATATATATATGGAGCATAAGATTAAAATTTTCCATATGAACCAAAATCACTAACATTTATGAAAGTGAATTTTAATCGTATGCTATATTTTCTGCTCTTGAAACAAAATTTTTATAAAAGAATTTAAATCTCTAACAAGAAAAATCCAATATATATCCGACTCCACCAACCTAAAGGCCACCTCACATGCCAATGTTGTGAAGTCACACAAAAACGTGAATTATCTCTCTACAACTTATATTAACGAACAATTTAATGGGTTGAAAAATAAATTCATAAACTTATAATTTGGTAGGTAGTATGACATCTAACTCGAGCTAAAAGTACCTCACAAGTTTTCAATTAAAAGAATAAGACAAGTAGGTCATTTTATTTTTCTTTGCTTTATTATTTTAATATTAATAAAAGGACTAAACTAATAATATCTTTCGTAGTTGTCTGGACAATTATTGAAGTTGTCAAAGGACTAAAGAAGTTGTCCCAACAATTAAGACAGTTGTCTGACGTCTAAAGAAGTTATCTCGAGAACTACAACAATTGTTGGACTAAAGTGTAAAAATTAAAAATTTGAGACTATTGTGAAAAACATATTTTGATCTAATATATATTATTTATCACTTCTACCTAAATTTTAAAACTTAGAACCACTCCTATCTATTTGACAAGTTAATTTGTCTCTTTTAATAGACCTTCTTTATGTAATGGAATATATCTGTTCTAAATTAGATCACATGTGATATTATTCAAAATATTTCCCTATAAAAAAAACCTTCAACTAAAATTTTGTTTCAAAGCTCACTTTGGCTTCTAACTTTAGTCTAATGAATATCATTGGTATAATTACTCATTTCAACATCCCATCAATGGATGACATAAGGAGATAAAATTAAATTTGTAAATCTTTGACAGACTAGTTAAATACTCCAAAATATGGGAGGGTATTACACTCTACTATGCATACTCGCTGGCCTCGCTATACATATACAATTGTATGATTCGCTAGCCTAAATTGTATAATTCGCTGGTCTATTTCGTTGCAATATGTGTATAAATTTTGCTTTGCATACAATTGAATCGAAGTAAAATGTTTGTATATTGTATAATTATAAGTGTATAGGAAGAAGATATATGTTTTTCTCTCGCTTTATACAAAAACAGAAACACACTTATGTTGTATAATTCGCAATTGTATAATTCATTGGTCTTTTTCGCTGCAATATTTGTATTAAAAAAATTGCATTTGTATACAATTGAATCGAAGTAAAATGTTTGTAAATTGTATAATTAAGTGTATAGCACGAAGATATATGTTTTTGGATGTGTATATACAATTTTCTTTCGCTTTATACAAAACAGAAACACAATTTATATACTTCTGTTGTATAAAGCGAGAGAGGCGAGCAGAGGGAGAGTGGCGAGCGAGAATGGGAGAGTGGCGAGCGAGAGTTTTGGAAAAAAAAGGCGACTGACAAACTTTGGCAAATGTTTGTTATGAGGCACAATTAAATCAAACAGTAGCTACTCCATTTATTTTAGGTTATTAGTTTGCTATTATATACAATTATCCCTTTAATTTATGTGATAATGGATGAAATTTGGAGAGTCATCTTAATTTTTGAATATTTTAATTTCTTAGTTAGTGCAATTTATATTAATGATAATGCCGTTTTTAAATAATATTTATTATTTTCTCTATTTCAATTTATGCAACATAAACGTAATTTTAAAAGTCAACCAAATATTTCACTTGTCTTCTAAATATCTTAAGTGGTTCATTAGTATGATTTGTAGTATCGTTTATGTAATTTTTAAATATTATACGTTATCTTCTTCTTTCCCAATTTATTTGATACTAATAGAATTTCGAAAGTCAATCAATCTTTTTATATATCTTTTAAATATTTAAAGTTGCTAATTATTAGTTGTAGTATCTCTTACGTACTTTTTAAATAATACATTTTTTTGTCCCAGTTTATATGGTACAAATAAAATTTTTAAGATTGGGCAATTCTTTTATATATGTTTTCGAAAATATTTTAAAATATCAGTTATTGAGGTTTATAATACTTTTTGTGTCATTTTCAAATAACACACATTACTTTCTTTGTTTCAATTTACGTAGCACCGATAGAATTCTAAGAATCAAATAATTTTTTTCATATATTTTAATTATTTTTATTTATAAAAACTTTAGGTAATTTTTAAATATACAAAAACTCAGAAATAAGACAACAAATCAAACAGCGGAACCACAAAATAACTAAAAAATGACCTTACATGCATATTTACCTACTCATAAATCCAAATAATATTTTAATACATTTTATATATAATTTTTTAATTTAAATTATAAAATTTAATCATTATTTTCTATTTTCGTAAGCTCATGTTAAGTCCAATTTAGGAAAAAAAAAAACATATGAAACAATCCATGACAATTTATTTATAATTTTGCTTACAAACTAAAGTGTGAAAGCAGACATGTTAACCTGTTACCTGTTTTGGCACTTCAACTGCCTTTTATAATATTACTTTACTCTTATATTAGAAAAGGCAAGTTCAACATGCCTGCTTCATAGGTCTGAGGATATTTTAGTCTTCTTAGTACTCCATTTTGGCTACGTGTCCTGTTGTTGTGCTTTCAGTGTACACATCATTGCAGACTACCGATACATCAAAAGTTCTCCTTTCTCCAGCATTCTGTTTGAGGTAAGCTTCTTCATATGGTTTCTTTGGTTTTTTTGTGATCTTCTTTGTTTTCCTCAAAATTGATGATTTTTTCTTCTTTTTCAGTTGGTTTTAGTGTTGATCTTCAATTTTTGTTATGTGGTTGTGTTTTTCCTGTTTAATTACTGATTTTTGCTTTGTTTATTACATGCAACAATTAATTTAGTCTGTCTTCATCATAATTCTTTTGAATCTTATCTGTTCATAGATGGTTCTTTGTCGAAATTAACTTTTTGGGTTCCTTAATTCCAGTTGTTTTTCCATCATACTTCTTTTGGACTTCCTCTGTTTGTATATGTTGGTTTTCCATTGGAATTAACTTTTTGGGTTTCTTCATTTTAATAGTATACAGTTGTGGGTTTCGCTTCGAGTTCTTTTTACATCATTGCATTAACTTTTTGAAAATATTTTAATTTACAGTGTGAAAATTTAAAGATCTGCAACTACTTATGCCAGAATTTGAACTATCGATGTGTCTTCTTAGCAAATTCAAGGATCTGGAACTACTTATACCAGATTTGAACTACGGGTATGTTCGTTGATGGTTTCTAACGCCCTTTATTCCGATTTTGCTCTTTGTCCTACATTAGATAAAATCTGAGTTGTGTCAAGTCCTCCTCATTATTGCATAAGTTTCCTGGGATTTTAGTTTATATCTGCAAAAAAAAAAATGAATCTTGGGTTTTATTGAAAAATGATGAAGAAATCATGGGTTTGTACTTTGATTACTCAATATTGTTTATGTTTGTCTCTTTTTCTTGTTCTTAACTTGTGTCAAAATCAGAAGCCAATGATAAGGAATGGAAATGTGAATGATCTTCCCATGGATATATATTTTGTAAGTGTTACAGGGGGTATTAGGACTCTTGAAGAACAGACCCTTCTTCTCAAACAGGTCAGTTTTTCAACCAATCTTTAAAAAATAGTTTTTTTTTTTTGTTTATTGTTTAAAGGAATGATTTTTATTTGAATGTTACTTGTTGGGGTACGGAATCTTGAACTGTATTTTGGTTTGGTGAAGATTGTCAGTGTTAGTTCACTGTAGTTAAAGAATGTACACTTAACAATCAATCTTGAGAAGAAAATCTATTGTTATTTGTGTAAAGGAATGATTTCTATTTGAATCTATGTTGATGGGATATGGGTTTTGAGCTGAATTTTGGTTTGGTGAAGATTGTATTGTTTTGTAAAATCGATTATTATGGGTGCTTCGTTTGATCATGGGGAGGATGTCAATCTACATCTAGCCAGGGAAGTTGGCCACTCCTATTGCAAAATTGTTCGTGCTGCTAATATGAGAGTCAGAGAGATAGACAAGGCTCTTATTAGAGGCAATTATTGAGTATCCTACAACACACATGTTTCAACACCATTTTGCTATAGATTTGTTGACCACTCAAGTAAGTTTATTCATTTATAGCAACTGTTTGTGTTGGTTATTATGGAGAAACTTTTCTGTTCTAGCATCAATTTGGTCTAAAATGAAGGGTTGTTGCTTTAATCTAATCAAACTTGGAATTATTCTTTTGCTTATGTGTCATAGTTGATTCGAATGACATGCATTCAAACAATTGTTATGTTGTCGATGTCTTAAAGATATTCATGTATTATGATGTATGAATTTGTGTAGGTGCACTAACTATGATTCTAATGATGTATAAATGACATTTAACGAAGTTTCGACCTGACTATAAGTGATCTGTATGTTGTGAATATTGTACAATGATTTGCATATGCTATTGGTTATGATACTTGACTTCATATACATATCTGAAAAATATTAGATCTCACCTATATAAGTGCTCCCAAAAGCTCTATTAATTGGCAATATTACTTACTATTATTGTGTCTTAAAAATAAATTGTCAACAAAATGAGTTTTCAATGAGTTGTTAAACTTCTGCTTGTCTTACATTTGTATTTTCCTATTGGCTCATTTGTTTTTTTTTAAAAGATCCATTAGCCTGTTCTGGTGAAAAATGTTGTCAATAACTTAGAGCTATTGGAGTTAGCAATTTCTTTATTGAAAAACTCAAGATCTTCTCGAAATAACTCTTATTACTCTTGTTATTAATCAAGTGGAGTGTCAATGGTATGATCAAAGAGAAAGTAATTGTATATGATGAGAGCTGATACATGAAAATTTGTGCTTGGGAAGCCGAATGTTGGGAAAAGTACACTTTCCAATCAAATGGTTGGGCAGAAACTGTCAATTGTTACTGATAAACCTCAAACTACTCATCATCGAGTTCTTGGAATATGTTCTGGTCCAGATCATCAGGCTTGGAATGTTCTTCTACCACTATGTTTCTGCTAAGCTGCAACATGTCTCAGTTCATTTTATGTCCGCATACTTCTTGGCTGACTCATGATGTGAAAATGTGTCTTACACATTGCTTTGTAGCTGCAAAGAGAATCATATATCATCCAAAAAAATCTTCTAGTGTAGGATGAATCATGCCTAGATGATACTCTAGATTTGCTTGACTCCTTCTAGACATTAAAGGAGTCAGCCTAAGTTTATTTTGTATAGGGTGAGAAGCTTATAAAATGGGAATTACAAGTTATTGTTTCGTTTGCAAGCTTATACTTGCTTGTAGGCAGTTCAACGTCAAACCGAAAAAGTTGTACATAACCATTGTAGTATATATAGCACCTTCAAATATGTAAATTACATCTGAAAAAGATTGAGGGATGAACTGCTGAATTCACATAAAAGTTTAGATGCTCTGACCCTCGAACCTCGAAGCCTGCCACTTCATTTGGGACAGAGGTAGCATTATTTTATGTTACACCAACCTGATGTCTTTTTTTTAATCAACTTCTTTACATTTCTTACCTTTTTTTTGAATGAGTAGGCTGGTATAGACAGTTGAGAATAGAAAGAATATATCTTTATTTTATCGACACACACACATTTAGTTATTGTATAGAGAAAACAAGTGTGTTTTGAGAATTAAGCAGAGCTCAATATGCTATCCCCTTTGTTATTAAGTTGGCCTTTTCTCCTTTCTGGTCCTCCCCAGAGATCATTGACTCGTTTTCTTAAATGGAAAATATTTTCTTCTCCAAATATTGTAGTAGTATAAACTGTTTTTACGTTTTTCTTGAGAATAATAATAAAACATGCTACATCAAGTTTGATATATAAAACAAACAAAACTAAACTATTAATGTTTTTTTAGTATATCAAACTTGATGCGGCATATGTTTGTATAACTATTCCACTTTTTTTAACATCTCAAGCTATTTGTCCAAATACTTCCAAGCAAGCTTAATATGATAACCGATTCCAATATTTCACTCTTAAACTCAAGCCAATCAAATTAGGATTTTATTGAGGGAGTAGTAGTATGTTTAATCGGTGTGTATGACTATGTTTGTTGATCTATATTGATCATTATGATGCTAGGCATAGTTCTTTCATGTTAATGAGTCAAGGATTTCATATTTTCAGAAGCCTTCAGATGTTGAATTGGAGAAGGACAATAATGATCTTAAGGAGGAGGCTGAAGCGCAAGAAGAAGCCTGGAAACAGACCCTAGCTTCCTTCAAAGAACAAGCGATGAAGGTGCAAGCTGTGTCACAAGAAGCGTATGAGGTGTATTCCGATAAAGCTATGATCATTTTGAAAGAAACTTCTGAGAAATTAAAAATTCAAGCGGATAAGGCAAGAGAAGATTGGACTATAATTGCAAAGGAAATTAGTGAGGAGAGTAAAGAATATTTAACCACTGCTGCTGAGAAATCACCTGAACCAGTGAAGGATATTGTTGAAACATTTGTTTCCTCTGCAGATGAATTGAATGACGTGTCGAAAGTGCAAGACTTCTATGTGGGAATACCTGAAGGTATGTAGAAGTTATCATTCCAAATGTGGTAGTAAGGGACTGTTCGACATGTAGTTTTTAAATTTTGTCTTTATAAGTTGTTTCATTATTTTATTTGGGTTACTATTAGTTTTAAGTTCTTTGGAATGAAGCATGCAATGTCTTGAAGCCTTTAGCTTTTTCGCTGCCTTGGTCATGCTCTGTAGGAACTCTTCTTTCTGCTGGTGGCTTTTTGTACTTCATGCTAAGTGGAAGCACTGCTGCCCTTAGATTTGGTGTTGTACTTGGAGGTGCTCTTTTGGCCTTAAGCGTCTCAAGTTTACGATCATGGAGAAGTGGAGATTCGACTTCACTAGCTTTAAAGGGACAGGCAGGTTAGCATTTGAGAGACTATATATCCTCATTTACTCTCCACTCCACATGTGCTCTTTCTAACACATATATGCAACTCCTACAAGAAGATTCTGATTTATTTGGTGCATCTTCAATGTATTAGTTTATTATTACCAATTTCAGCAAAGGGTGTCACTAATTGCTTGTGAATTTGGCATGTAATTGTCATATGGAAACGATGCTTGGCATAAGGTATGCTTTCACTTGACTTTAGTCGTACCTCGTGGAACAACAATTTTTTGTCTTGCTGCTTGCTGTGTGTATCATTCCTGTTGAATTTTGTACTGAGAGTTTATTTTCATTCTTTTCTCTTTTCTTTGTAATTTTATTATCAAATATCGTAATTAATTGCTAAAGTAGTGACTCTATTGTTTGTGGTAAGAATATTGTTCTCAATAGATAAGCATAATTTACCAACATGTCTAGAAATTAGGCTCTGAACTTTTGTAAATCTTGTTGTATAGATTTGGTGTCGTAAAAATTGAAGTTACGCAGATATGTTTCATTTTTTTCATGGAAGAAAACCTTTTAAGCCAAAAATGTCTTTCTGCTTTGGGATGAACATGTCTGCACCAGTATAATACTTTCTCTTCACTCATTTCTTTCTGAATTTTTTAAATTTGTTGCCTCCATTTTAATTGTTTGTCTTAGTTTGACTTGACACGACACATAACTTTTAAATCTTGTAGTCACAAACTAAAGATGTGTATAATGCACCTAACATGTCTGACAGAATGTTGGACATAAGAATTGCTAAATAGAAAAAAGTGATTATTTTTAAAGCAAACTAAAAGAAAATAAGACAAATAAATTGAAAAAGAAGTAGAAAATTAGCTAGACTTAATAACTAGGATAAGCAGGGGATATATTTAAATATATATGTCATGTGTGAATCCTTTGTCATGTTGAGCTTCACTTATCCTTTATGGCTTTTGTATATTTTGATAGTATGAGTTGTTTTCCTCTATAAGACTAACCAAAAGAGCTTTATTTATTATTTATCATATAGTTTTTCCATGTCATCATGATGTTTCATCAGATTTTGCTCTATTGACTGTAAATTTCACTTGTAATAGTAAAGGGTGTCTTCTCTTGTTTTGTCTGCATACTGTTTGGATGGTTGGTATATATTGTTCAGCATACTGGTTGATTTACTATAAGCCACACTATCAAACCATATGTATAAAGCTGCAATACAGAGGTTATTATTTTGTTGTGTTCATTGATATGTAGGATATGAAAATAATTTTTCTTCAAGATTTTGTACATATGCTGCACTATGCTAGGTGATCTATAATCTGCATTATTGTGTACAAAAGACTTGTGTTACTTGTGTACAATGACCCTTCTACATTTACTAAATATTTGAGATTTCATCATTTGAATTAGACTACTTTGTGCTCTTTTATTCTTGAGGTTACATATATGTTTAACTAAATATTCAACTTTGAACCTATATATTTCTCTCTTTTTTTACAGGTACTTTTTGCCAGGGTGATAAGCGATAAATATGTACCACTACATAAATGATACACATTCAATGTAAATAAAGTAGCCAGGAACTTATTTTATGCATTTAGCTCAGAAAATTTGTTTAATGTTGGGCCCGTACTTGTACGGGTCATCCCTACCTAGTAGTAGATATAAAATGAAAATAAAAATAGATGATAATATCATCCAAAAATAAGTAAAATATACATTATTTATGTGCTCATTCTGCGTATGGTTATTCACGATTATCATCATTCACGATTATCATCAAAAAATCAAATCGAATTAAAGCGGTTGAAAAATTGATATTTAATTTAATTTGATTAGGTTTGGTTTTACATTTAAAAAATCGATATTATTTGATTTGGTTTTGATTTTTTTAAAAATTTACTGCAAAAATAATCAAGTCGAACCGATATGTTATATATATAAATTTTATAATTATTTATATATTATTCACAAATAAAATATAAATATTTTTTTAAATTTTAAGTAATTAAAATCTTTAACTTTATCATTTTCTTAAGTCCAACACGTGAATTTTAGCCCATCTATTACAATCATAAGACCAAGTCAAGTTCATCAAAATTCATTACTTCAATCTTTATCTATCAAATACTTTTCATAAGATAGTTACATCTTCTCTTAATTGAATTTCTTTGTTCGTGTAATGATAGTTTGAGTATTGTTTAATTGCTTAATTGAATCAACAGTAGCTTATCTGTGGATTGTTCATGTACTAGGTGTTTGTGTCTACCAAGATACTTATGTCTTCAAAAATTTACTACTTTCAAAATAAAAAGACCAGAAAACCAGAACAAACCGCTAATAACCAAACCGACTATTAATTTTTGTTAGATTTGATTTTAAAATTTTAAAAAACCGACTTAAATTAGTTTGATTTTAATTTTAACAAATAACGAATTCAAATCGAACCACGAACACCCCTAATTCTACATTTTTCACCCTGTATAGATACTATAAGTAGTATAAATTTATTTTGAAACCTATCATTTTATTTTTAAAATTAATAGACTGTAATGATGGAATTTTTTTAATATCTATTGACAACTTCATAAGAATCAAAGTTTACTAAAATTTATTAATACTCCAAAGTCTGAAAAATCAATTTTTTTTTTTTTGTAAAAAAAAAAGATATTTCGTGCGAACAAGTTTGTTTGTGTGAAATTAATGGCGGTCGTCGCCTATACGTTTGTCCATACAAAAAGGGCGTTGAGTTCCTGAATTCATCAGCAACATCAAATTCCTTAAACCCTAATTCGGAAATTTGTGATACAGAGAAAAGCTATGGGGAATGTTAACTGTGTATTCTGCGGCTGCATAGAACAGGCGAGCGTTGGTGTGGTGGAAAAATGGGGACGTTTTGACAGATTAGCAGAACCAGGGCTCAATTTCTGGAATCCCTTGGCCGGAGAATGCCTCTCTGGAACTCTCTCCACCAGGATCAATTCTCTTGATGTCAAAATTGAGACCAAAACCAAGGTATACTACTATTTATTATTCCGATTACGTCCCTAAAAAGTAAAACCCTCATACTGTTTTCCATTGTGTGTGTGCAAAAATTGAATGATCGATCGGTTAATTTTGAATAATTTAGTTTTCTTATAGTTTCTGGTTACATTTTGTGTAATTGGACAACATGATTATGATGCTGATACGAGTTGACATCAATTAAACAAAACAAAATCTATGAATAAAGTAGCTTAATGTATAGTTAAAAGGAATATGAAGTCATTGTAAAAAGATTTGACCTTCTACAGACCAAGCTCAATTCCTATTAGGATGATATCCAATGAGTGGATAAAGCTAAGAAATATTGGATTGTGAGAGGGAAAAAAACTCAAGATGGTTGTTTAGTGAAATTACATTTAGACTGTATGTAGCAAATTCAATTCTGTGGAAATGAATGAACTTTAGCCTGTTAGAGTTTCAAAATTAAAACTTGCCTGTAATATTATGTTTTATAAGGTGGTATATTGCTGAAGAAAGTCGGAGATTAGATTAATACGCTAAGCGTTTTTTTTCTTCTTCTTACTCGTTTGGATTGGAATAGAAACTGCAGTCAGAGTCATCCTCTCTTTCTATGGACTGTTCTGTTAAACCTCTAGGCATGTCTTGACGACATTAATTGGTCAACTAATTATCTTAAGAAAGTTAAAGCATCATTTCCCCAGGCCTCCTAGTGAGATGTTTCATAAGATGCTCCTTGAAGTAGACAAAATTGACATAAAATTGATGCTGAGCTAATAGTAGTTTTCTATAATATGATGAATGATATTAAAAAGCTTTTGATTGTGAGGCCCTTTGATCTAATCTACGTTGCCCTAAAGCTACTGGTATCTTTTTGAGAATTCAGTAGCAGTTTAGGACAGAAATGGGCCAATATGTTTCTTCACCTGGAGAAAATTAACTAATTTGCTATTGTTCAGGATAATGTCTTTGTTCAATTGCTGTGCTCAATCCAATATAGAGTGATCAGGCAAAATGCTGATGATGCTTTCTATGAGTTGCAAAATCCTACAGAGCAGATTCAGGCTTATGTATTTGATGGTAATTTGTTTTTTTTGGTTTTACTTCTTGTGAGTTTATTTTTGCTCTTGTTTATTCATGCCACTTGCACGATGCTAATCTCGTTCAATGTTCTTGATTCTTCTAGTTGTTCGAGCCCATGTCCCCAAAATGAATTTGGATGAGCTTTTTGAGCAAAAGGATGAAGTTGCTAAGGCTGTTTTGGAGGAACTTGAGAAGGTAAATTTGTGTCTTTGTGTGGGCAGCCGGGAAATGAAATCTCACTTTCTCCATTTTAAAATTTAGAACACAACCTGATCCATAGGAAAGAGAGTGAATTTGGTAGGATGGTGAGGGGTAACAAAAGCAATGGGAAAAAAAACTAATAGTTTGTTTGTTCATATGTTGTGTATGAAATTCAAACAAATCTTATCTTGTTTCAAACTGTTGGAGCCTGGATTTTTCAGTGAAAAGCTATCATTTGGATGACTTCAGCTCCCCAAAAGTTTCACTTGTTCGTTTCTTAATTGAGATTTTATCATGCAAAGTGCAACACTTTTTTTTTGAGAAAGGTACTTGTATTATGAACACAAAGGGATACTCAGGAAGTATTCCAGTAATACTTACAGCCAAAATATAGGGAAGAGAAAACTACTGCTACATCACAATTTATCTAGAATACTAGGAATATCCTCAAGAAGAGGATATTCATGTTTACACCAAAAAAAAGAAAAGGACCAGACAGTTCATCTTCAGTTTCTGCAGTGAGCAGCTCTTATTTTCAAAGCATCTCTGGTTCCTTTCCATCCAGATAGTCCATTAAATGCTTGCTGGGACAATCTTCCATCTCTCCTTGTGTCCGACTGATTTCCTTCTCTATTCCAAAAGCTAAAACTTCCATCCATATAGTGCAAAACTTCTGATCAATTTTAAATGGAAGACTGGGATTTTGGATCGTTAGATATTAGATTGCCCCTCCCTTCTTGGGGATGTTGTAACACTTGCTTCTAACTCAAGATCATTTCCTGCCTCACTTTGTAGGGCTCATCTTAATTTCTTTTCTTTTTTCTCAAAAAGTATTCCTCCCATTATCTAGAAGCATATATGGTTAATTGACCATTATCAATAAACCTTTTTTGAGAAGATACTCTCAGAATTTTTAAATTGGAAATTTTATGTTCAAGTAGTCATCTTCTACTAATTGAAGGAAATTGACTTTTCTGCTCCTCTTCCTTCCAGTATATTAGGGGAAAAAACTGGTATTGGTCTTCTGTCATCAATACTATTTTGGTATTTCCTAAAATGTCTCTAAGAGAAAAAATTGTACTCCTTCCCGTTTCATATTACTTAGCCCCTGTTGACCTGACACACTCCTTAAAAAGCTTAATTAGAGGTGTATTTTACTAAGCTAACCTTATTAATGATGCTTTGGAACTCTAAATTTGACTACACTACTTTATGTAGTTATTTATAGGCCTAAGTCATCTCCAGCCACTCAAAGTTGTCCGCATAATTCATTTAGACACCTCAACTAATCCTTGTGCCAATTGAACACTTTATTTGTTCAAAAGTCATTCCTATTAGACACAAAATGCTGACATGGCAAAAAACGTGTAATTCACTTTCCTTGAGCGCGTTAATTTATTAAAAATAATATTATTTTTTTTCCTCTTAATTTATACCCTTAAGTTAATTTTTTTTAAAAAAATTAACAAAAAAGAAGAAGAACAGTTGTCTTCTTCTTCTTCCCTATTTTTGTCTTCTTCTTCTTCCCTATTTCTATCAATCCCACCCCACCCCAGCCCAACCCCCATACCCATACACCAGTGGTTATCTTCTTCCCCCATCATTCTAATGATTTCAATATTCTTAGTATCAGTGGTTATCTTCTTCCCTCACCATTTGAATGGTTTCAAAATTCTTAGCATTTTGTTTCATTTATAAATTTTTCGAAGAGATTCTTTTCCCCATCTTTCTCTACCTAAAAAACGAGATGAAGTAAAAAATTATAATTAAAAAAAAGCTGATGAAAAAAAAAATTGTCGGGTTAAAGATGGAACTGTACAGGGAGGGGAGGGTAGCCATTAATGGAGAAATGTACGTTTTGTTCCCGTTGAAGGCAGGGAAGTTTAGGTTTTACTTTTTTTTTTCATTTTTTTTACTTTAAAATAATTTTTATTTTTTTTCTTTATAATATAATGTTTAAATAATTTTTTGGATTAAAAAATAACACATGTCATTATTTGATTGGTCCAATTGACATGTCAGCGCGAGTATATTTCACACATCCTCTATTTTTTGTTTATTCTCGAAAAAATGTTCAAATGGTTCAAATTCAGAATGGTTGAAGTGTTCAATAGGTAGTACGTCTAGTTGAGGTGTCTAAATGAATAATCGGGACAAGTTTGAGTGGCCGCGTATGACTTTGGCCTTATTTATATTAAGGGTGATATGGGGAATCAGTAATATAACTCTCTTGATTTGCTAAATGGACAAGTGTATTGAAACATCAATTTTTGTATAGGGGTCAAGTAAAATGAAGCTGAGGGAGTATTTCTTTCTTTAATTTTATTAATCAAGTAGAATTGTAAAAATGAGGCAGCACCCTCTACACAGTGTTCTTCCATCCCCTACCCCACCCCGCAAAAAGGGGAGGGAAATTCCTCAAGGTAAACAAGGATTCCTCTGTTGCCTTACTCAAAAATAAGAGGATGTTATTGCGAAACTTCTCAGCTTTGGTCTTGTGTGTGTTCTAGTTCCTTCTTCTCTTTTCTTTAGTATATCAGTGAAAATTCTTGACCTTGTTCTAGCATAAATTTTTACCTTATTTTTTGTTATTTTTACTGATCGAGTAGAATTTGAGGTAGAACTTACTGGAAGCTGTTTGTTGTCCCCCCAATAAACAAAAAAGAAACTGCCCCAAAAAAGGGAAGTAGAAGAACACGCAAAACGAAAAAATACCATCTCAATCCGACTTATCAAAAAGGAGAAACTGGGAATAGAGAGAGTTTATATCATGAAATTGTTCCCTAAGAAAGCTTTAGGAATCATTTGAATAATTGTTATTTGTTACATAGTTTACTAGGATTTGGAACTTTCTCCATTTCGAATAGGAAATATTTTTTTCTTAAGAGTCTCTTATTCAGTTTATTTATGTATCAGGTGATGGGTGCATATGGATATAATATTGAGCACATACTGATGGTTGACATTATTCCTGATGCTTCTGTGAGAAGAGCTATGAATGAGATAAATGCAGGTAAGAAACTGCTGTAGTTTTGCATATGAATAAAATTTCTTGTTTAAGAAATGCGTGATTTAAGATTTGAAGGGGAATTTATTTATATTGGTATACAAATAGAGTGTCGATGGTATTTATGTTTCTATTTTTCCTACTTCTGAATTTTGTGTACAAATAGAGTGTTGGTGATCTTGGTTTCTAGTTTCTACTTCTGAATTAGCATAGTTATGAAGTGCATGCTTTGAATTTGAAGGGGAATTCGTATGCAAATAGCATGGACTGTACTTCAAATTTCTGCTTTTTGACCTCTGAATTAGCGTACGAAAAGAGTATTGATAATTCTTAGTTTCTACTTCTGATTTAGTGTACAAATAAAGCATTGATGGTACTGATCTGTTGTATTCCTCGGTAAGTTCTAATGAACATTTTGGAACTTGGAATATATCTTTGAGCAAGGTGCCGATTGAGGATGCATCTGGTGTGTGACAGTTTACTGAACTATACACTATTTTATCTTATTTTGTGTTATAGCTCAAAGGATGCAGCTTGCTAGTGTATACAAAGGCGAAGCAGATAAAATTCTCCAAGTTAAGAAAGCAGAAGCTGAGGCTGAAGCCAAGTATTTAGGTGGGGTTGGTGTTGCCAGGCAGAGGCAGGCAATTACCGATGGTTTGAGAGAAAACATCTTAAACTTCTCACATAAAGTAGAAGGGACCTCTGCCAAAGAAGTAATGGATCTTATAATGATCACCCAATATTTTGACACCATCAAAGACCTTGGGAACTCTTCAAAGAACACAACCGTTTTCATACCACATGGTCCTGGCCATGTTCGCGACATTGGTGATCAGATACGTAATGGTTTGATGGAAGCAGCTTGCGCAAAGGACGCTGAATAGTTCTGCTCGTTTAACGGTCAGAAGCCTGTGTCTGTTGTACACAAGAAGGTTACACAATAAGAACAATTGGAGTTTGATAGTTTTGGTTTGGATTGTTTTTGTTTTCTCTTTAGCCATGAGCATTGACATTGGCAACATTGTTTGATGTTGTATAGCAAAAATAAAAATAAAGAAGTATTTTTTTTAAAAAAAAAATAATAGAAAATGGAGGAATATCAGAAAATGTCTGTAATTTGTATATTCACTTTCAGGTGCTACAGTGACTATTAAGAGGGCCAAATCAAACTCAGTCCACTTAACTCGCTCAATCCATTTAAGTTCGGGTGGATTATTAACTCGTTCATTAATTAGTTCAATTCATTTCAACCCATTAAGAATTTGGTTGATATATAATTCGAATTGACTCATTGAAAAAATTTATGAAAATATTTTTTAAAACTTTTTTTTTGATTTGGTAAATTGTATATAGTCGTAATATAGAAAAAAATGATTTTATTAGCTACTAAAATAGTTTTAAAGAAACAAATAAAATAATTAAGTTTAGTAAAAATTAAATTGGGTTGGATCATGACCTGTAATGTAATCTATTATCGTATCCATTTTGACCTAAGTAAATTTGGGTTGAATGGTCTTGACTCGATTATGATTCGTCCAAATTTAATCCAATCTATTCAATTGTCGATCCCTAGTGACTATACATCTTGTAAGAGGGTAAAAATACGTTAGATATGAGAATCTATATTTGTTTCTGCAAAAAAAGCCCACACACAGTATTCAATTTTGTTTTGTGACATGAACAGGTTGGTCAAAACATGTTATAAGTTTAGTTTGGTTTGGTTAATATTTGAAATTTCAAACAAATTAAAAATAAAATTAGATGGATGAAAAAAAAAGTAGGTAACAGCCAGTGCTGTTAAATTTTTCTGGATCAATTCTAATATTCTTTTGACATAACTACGTCAATGCTCATTAATGTTGCTGATTTTGACCTTAGTACCTTCACCATGATCTGCCAGCTATTACATCTAGACATTATTACCTATATTTTAAAATGAAAATTCATTCGAAATTTTATACATCAATTAATATGAATACTATATCAAAAGTTAAAATATGTGCTTTGAGGAATTAGTTCCGAAAAAGAATTGAAAATGCAACCGTACCCCTAGGGATGGAAGCGCGGTGACAACTCAATGCATGATAATATTTAATAACAGTAATATACTTGTTGTAATTTTATATATAAGAATCGCAAAGGATAGTATTTATATTGATTTTATTCCTACTCATTGAGATAAAAAAGTTATTTTCAAAAAATCCTCGACTATAATTACGATAATATTGAGTCTAAATAAATCATGAGTTCCATTGGCCTCCAACTTTGATATGTCTGACAAGGAAGTAGTAGAATTTCTAGTCCACATAATCTTTCTAAAGGGTTTTATACCTAGCTAATAAATATTTTTAATAACATCATTATAAAAATGTATTTTCGAACTATCGTTTAAATTCATAAATAAAATGCAGGATTACTTTATTCTGCGTTTGATTGAAGGTGTTATTTATCTCACCATTATATCTTAGTAACAGGGATAAATTATCTCATATACATAATAAAATAATTTATTTCCAATCAAACAATTCCATAATATCGCGCTAAACTAACACCAATGGAATACTAAGGTGTATTTAATTATGGTTGAAAGAATAAACAAATTGCTATTGAGGAAGAAATTGAATATTTCCATATGTAGACAGTAGACTATATACAAATGGAGGAAAAAGGGAGAATTTTTTCTTTTCTCTTTTTTTTTTTTTTAAAAAAAGGTGTAGAAAAGTATGTTAATAATAATAATAATAATAAATAATTGTGGACCCAAAAGTGATGGTAGATAATGCGTTACTTTTTAGACTGTAATAATAGAAAATGATAATATGTTTTAGGTATGTGGTCACTTTATTCACCGTACAAGATATGTAATGTAATAATAGAACCACAAGAATATAAACCAAATTATAATAATTACATTAGGGTTTTGTTATAATTACAGTGCACTGTAATAATAATAATAATAATAATAATAATAATAATAATAATAATAATAAGTAGAGATTTGATGGCACTAATCATTTATTCCTCTATTGGCAGACAATGGTTAAACTGTACTGAATTACAACAAAACTGCTTCCCATCTAAATTTAAATTAAAGATTTCATTAGTGAGTCAATTAGACATAACATACCACAATTATGATTTATCGAGACCATAATCTTAAATAAAAAAGTATAGAGTATACAGAATTATGGTAAAAGATTAATAGGTCGAAGAGTGTATGTCTATATTAGTCTATACGATTAATGTCCTTATAACTAAGTAGTCATAGTAGTATATTTACAGCTTCTTATTTTTCAATTTTCTTGATATTTGTGTTTCTTATAATTTAATCTGCTACTGTACTTTCATACGTCTTTTTTTTGTTTTGATCGTAGGGTCTATTAAAAATAACCTTTTTGTTGCATATGCTACGTTCTATCCTCCTAAGATATCGTACTCGGTTAGAATACACCGAGTATATTATTGTTTTCTGTTTGCTCCTTTTTGTGTAAAATTAAGATTGTGGGTGGGAGGGGTATAAAAAATAGATTAACAAAAGTAGAAGGGTGAGTGGGAGAAGTAATCTACCAATTAATGTCTAATCAGATGTATTAGTAGTTGGCTGCTTGTGTTTAACTCAAGTGGGAATCATTAATGCATAAAAAGTCTACTCAAAATAATGTGTATTTTTCACTGTTGTAGATTAAGATGACTAAACCATAATCTTGAAATAACACCATTAACTTTAAGTATGTGTGTATGTAACAAGTTAATGAGTTTGGACCACAAAAATAACAACGATAAGATGCTCCCTAGGACCACATTTATTGATTTCATATAATACAATAATAATAAGTGATTGACAGATATTTTTCTACACATGTTTTCTTCTAGTATCATTAATTATATGTGATGTGATTAGGTATAATGAAGAGAAAACCCATTTCTCTAGCTATTCATTTTTCGATTGTGGTTTGAGTCATGAAATCAGTCAATAGTGTTAGAGTAGGTTGTGTGTGGTTCTTCTCGAAACCCTGTGTGTCATATAAGAGAAAGTTGAAGGTACCTACATCGATATCAAGTTAATATACGATAGTAACTAGGTTTGTAGAGTTAATACATATATAAAGTTTTGTCAAAAGCTACTATAGGTTTCTATGAGCTTGTATATGGCACTAGAGATCCGCCTCTGAGCAGAGGGACAATCCGGTAGATCAATCAACAACAATATATTCAGTGTAATCCCGCACAGAGGGGTCTGGGAAGGGGGTAGTGTGTACACAGACCTTACTTTTACCTCAAAAGATGATACAGAGAGGTTGTTTCCGATAGACCTCATGCTCAAAACAAAAATAATCTAGGAAAAGACATAATGGAAGTGCGATAGACAGTAAAAAGCTGGTAGATTAATCGAAGTAAATAAACTGATCTAAGACACTGTGGTTATAATTTATACTTTTGGAAGAAAAATACAGTGAGGGGCCAGAGGCAAAAGTCTACACATAAGGTGCAAAAGGAGACTCCCTAGCTATACAAAGAAAGAGATTGTCCACCAATTAGAATGCAACAGGAGCAAAGCTCATTCCAAAATAAGAAAAACAAGATATCATTTTCATCTATCACTCTCTATATTTACTACTAACTTATAGCCAATGTGAATGGATCACAAGGAAGATGGTAACATAACTATAGAGTAGACTCAACGGTATGTCACAAGGTCATAAGAATACGTTGAGCTAATATTCGAGTTGAAAACAAGAACTCATCATTCCCTAGCTAAGTAAAAGGAGGCGGAATAAGTAAGCAGTTCAAGTCAATGAAATAACAGCAAAAGAAGTATATGTAATTGGAGCTTGCTTTTAATAATTTGATCGAGATTCGTATGAAGTGGGCAAGAATGAAAAGAGAGAATGGTAATAATGAGGGAGATTTGAAAGTGTGTAGATTCTGGTAGAAAAAGACTGGTGTCCTGTTGATAATAATCATTCTGTTTCAACCTTTTTTAAAAACAGGAACATGCCAACAATGAACTATGAAATCGAAAAACATACCATACGAGTGAAAAGGCCTTTTCAATTCCTCTAGTTGGTTGAGCAGTCTATTAGTAGTTAGCGTTATCAGCACATTCCTCGTGTCCCTCCATCAATTAATACCTATAGCAAATTCTATAGACAAGTGAACTAGCAGTAACAATATCATCCTCCAGAAAAATCGGCTTTTTAATTTCGTTTCCTCTTTTTGGCCCTTCCCGCCTCTCTTTTTCGTGTATGCTGTACAATTTTTTTGTCCTGAAAGATCAAGGAATTAATTTGTATTTGCAACAGAATTTTTTTTGTATAGAATGTAAACAGGCTAACACTGTAGAAAAGGAATGATTGAAGATTCCGAAAATAAAAGCAGCAAAACTTTAACACAATAATGAGCACTGCATACCAAATAAATCATACAACCCATATGCAGCAGTGCCCTACCTTCTGTATGTTTCATCTCACCACTTTTTCACCATCTCCTGTACTATTGCACACTAAGATGTTAAAGAATAATCATAAACATGTCCCGTAGATTGGAAATTTTTACCTGTAGGGTACTATGTCATGTTAAGATTGTCAAGAATTCAGCCACAAGAAAAGGAATCAAATGATGGTTAATGTATCCAATTTCAGCGTAGTTATATATTAACAATCATTTCATAGAGGTTTCCAAGACCAGAATTTGTTAAGTCAGCTATGGAGCAAGTACATCAGCATGCAAGTCATAAATTATAGGTATTCCTTAGAAATCTATAAGCAGTTATAACAGTTACCAGTTTAAGACGAATACTTGAACCAAAACTTAGTGAAGTCCTATTATCTGAAGTGTAATTATGAATGGTGCACGTGAATGACAACATGAAAAAAAAAAACATCATGCCTCCATACATACCAAATTATATTAGTAGTCAATGTTATAGGCAGCAAAGTAGAGCCAGAAGACAGTTGAAATTCGTTGAAAAATCTTTTCAGCTATAATATGCAATCCATAATGCCGACAGCCCCTTGCTTACAGTTTGCTCAAAGTAGCTTTTTCCAATCAGGTGAAATAACCAAGCACTAAGAAAAAACTTTTAACTTTCAAATTAAGAATCTGGTGTAAAATTTTCAACAAAGTACCACCTTGTATGAGAGTAGATAGATGGTCATGATACTTAAAGAAATAGTTAGCCTAAAGCTTTTTAAACAGTCTTGGCTGATGGGAATAAAATAAACAATTAAATACTTTAGAAAATCGAAAGAAACAAATAACTTTCCCTCTAACCTTCCTCTTGATGCAACGTCTGTGGGACTCTAAAAGCAGATGCTCTGGAGTCATTCTTCTGGCTACAAGGATCTGCTTCCGGACTGTTCTTAGGTTGACTGATCTCATAAATGCTTACCCGATTTTTCATGCAACAATTAATGAAGAGAAACTTGACTAGAGAAAAGGACAACAAATTCAGACAACTATTCCACACATGTCTTCCAACATTTAAATTTCTTACCAATGGAAATTAGTACTTCATATCACTCGCATCTTCAAGTAGCTTCCCATTTCCACTTGGTCGAACTTTATGTGTACAATAACAAGTATTAAAAGCCACCCAATAGAAGCATAAAAATAAGCACAAGTTAATGATTTGATAGCCATGAATAGCTCAAAACACTACGAATGTTCTTTGTTCTTGCCCCCTATTTCCCAAGTGACATATCGAAGTTCTGATAATTCACATTGCTGACTTAATGAGATATCAACTTCATGTTGCATTTGATCAAATATCAGCATGAATATCAACTTCTTTTGGATAACAGATGAAGATTCAAAAGCAAAGTTGAAATTAAGAAAGTACATGGCAAGAGCAAGGAGTATAACAGCTGAATCCACAAGTTCTTGTATAGATTAATCAAAACACACAGTTCGGGATAAGCTTTAGTATTTTGGCCAACTACATCTGAGAAAGCATTGCATGGCTATAAGTTCTCTCGCCTATATGAATGAACCTGGTTCAATATGAGAAATATTGACATGTCGTGGGCTAAGGTCAATAAATAAACTGACAGCCGACAAAAGTGACAATATTAGTTAGTCTCTGCCTTTGTTTTTTCCTGTAACATTTTAATTGACTAAAAGCAGGCAAGGTAAGTCTATTCACAGATAAGACTTAAAAAGTGAAGTAGAACATAAATATGGTGAAATTCTGATCTAGTTATAAACAAAGTACAAGCCTTTTTTCACTTTTTTGTTAACCTCCTAAATTTTTTTGCTGACACTGCCGTTCGAACAAGTTAGGCACTTCAAAACTCCCCTCATTATCTGCAAATGGAATGAGCATCAAGATGCAGCTTTAGAACATAAATTAGGACACACTTGACTCAAATCATTGCCAAAGTACTTGATATTAGACAAAAACTATGCAGGATATTACAAAAAGTACCATTCTATGCCTGTAAGATATTATGATTACGAACAAGCATGAGCATATTTCTTCAGGACCAAGTACCTCTAGCTTCACATATAACAGGTCATTATATCATCAATAGGCAATTGATAGAATTACAATGCTCAGTTTCCTCATATTGTCTACAAACAATATCTCCAAAGCCGTCTATTAGAAGTAACAAATCAAGAAAAGTGAAATTAAAAGAATTTATACACCCTAAATATCAATATTCTACAAGAGTTAAGAGATATGAAGAAAATAAATTAAACTGAGGGTGCATCTACAAAGACTTCATTGAACATGTCATCCTCACCATTTGCTGTAGTAAGCATCTCAGCATCCTTCTCCTCATCACTGGAAAAATCCCGTTTCTCAAGTTTTGCGTGAGCTGCAATGAAGATCATCCTTTGAGCTCTATCCATGCCAACCCTCGATTGCCCTTGCAGAGAAACCCATCTCATAAAGGACCAATTACATTTGAATCCACATGAGGTTGCCTGAAGGAAGAGAAGCCTAACAGCAACCTTCCCCAGCGACTTGAACTCTTTCAGGCAAGTTTCCCATACAAGCCTGCTACTCTGAGGATTTGCAATTTTCATTCGTCCTGTTACAGGATCTCGCTGCTTTACTTGAACAGCCTGAGCGTACAGTGGGTCGAGCCCTTCTGATCTCCATTTCATAAGCTCCATTAGTGCAGTGGGAGCTTCCTCCCGTGGTACTAGCCGTGTTATTAGCTTGTCTATGTCCTTCTCTTGATCATGTGTGAGACGTTTAAATGGTGGAAGATACTTCCCACTTGCATCCCTCACTAAGTATAATGGATCAAGTACAAATGCAGCTGACCATGCAGGGTGATAGTTTTTCTTGAACCGTGTATCGATTATCTTCTCAATAGGTCCCTCAGCAATGCTAAATTTGGCACACCAGTCCTTTACTTTAGCTCTCAACTCCTCCCAAAGAAGAAGACACTGACCAACTAAGGGTCTCTGGACCTCAATATCATCAGTCATCTCCTTGATCAGCTTCACTAGTGAATGAACAGCCTCCACATCATTCCAAAACCCAACATCCTGTATCATTTCAGCAACTTCTTTAGCAACAGGATCCTCTATGCATGAGACCTTATAGGAATCATCCAGCACTATTAACTGCAGTATTCGAGCATAACTTAGTATATCCTCCAACATTGCAATAACAGGACCATAGTTCTTAGACAGATTGCAGTCAGCTGAAGGAACTCTAATCAACCCTGCAAGCTCAACACCGTGCGACCTGAATTTCCTAAAATGATTTCTGATTTGGGACTTGCTATTGAAAAGATTTGCAATTTTTAAGCAATTATCAGTAACAATTTTAAAAAGTGGAAGCTCTCTACCAAAGTCCTTCAACAAACTAATAAATCCATGAAGTTGGCATGAAAGATTCACCATCCAATGATTTTGTAACTCCAAATTCCTCAATGCCTTACTTTTATACTTGTCTCCAACTATTCCCACACATCTTTGAACAACATTACCACACAACCCTTTAATAGTTTCCCGTAAAACTTCCTCTGCATACTCCGATGGCACCAATCCGCCCTTATACACTGCCTTATGAAATACATTAGTACCGTTAGGAAGATTTATGATAAATTTAATCACAGTATCTTCCCCATACTTACAAATATCCCTCCCCCATCCATCTGAAGAAACTTGAAAAAATGCTGCATCGCGAATCCTAGCTTCCGACTCCACTCTTGCTTCATCAAACTTAGAATCAAGTTTTTCTCCTACAAAATCCTTTCTTGACACCTGAGGCAAGCCTACTTGGCTAAGGAAAGCCTTGAATTTTGGATGCTCGAGACTCGAAAGTGTCACAGTCCCACAAGACTCATAAAACCAATCAGCCAGCAAATTGAAAGCTGAATCAACCTGGTCCTTATTCAAAGCTGGACCAGGTGAACTTTTCAAACTTTTAAGCCTCTTTACACTATCTTCCAACATAGCTAAAGCATCCAAATCCTCTTTCCCACCCGACAACATCAAATGTTGTTGATTCAAGCCCGTATGTGTAACAATTGCTTGAGCTGTTTGGAGTGGTGAATAGCCCATTTCGCCGCAGAATCGCGGCGAAGTGTTCACCACTCCAAATTGTTGCGAATATGAACATGTACCAGTTTGTGGTGAACTTCTCTTGCGATGATTATTCTGCGAAGTAGGTGAAGCTAAAGGGGGTAATTGTGAAATGGGCCTCCCAAAATTGGGACAAGTACCTCTTTTAAGATGCTCTGTAGCAGTCCGTGACGGATTTGAAGCCGAAAACGCAGCATCACACAAAGTGCACTTAAGTTTCACTGCTTTTGGATGATTCGTTTCCGGATTTTGAATCAAAACAGGCTCCAGATGAGCCCAGTACCAAGCTCCTTTACCTTTTATAGCTTTTGTACGGACAGCAACTAACCCTTCATATCGCTTGCTCAATGCTTTCTCCGCCATATCTTCCCCCGAAGTCAACACTGAGTTAACATTGATGTCAGCCATTTCAACCAAAAAAAATATATATATATTGGGTTTGTTTATCAATTATCTAACTATAATTGTGTGTAAAGAATTTTAGATGAAAAACAAAGTGGGTTCCGGCCGATTGTTTCCATACCGGAAACCGGCGATCCAACCGGAGACTGTAAAATTGCAGATTATGTGTGTGTAAAAATGCTTAACTGAATCTGCAGGAGAATTGTGGAAAAAAGGGAGCAAGAATGGTAGTATTGGTTAGTAAAAAGAAAGTGAGTCTTATTATGCTACTTTTGTCGCTCACAATTGAGAAGACAACCTGCGCAGAGAGAGAGGGGGGGTGCGTGTTAAACCTGGTACCACGTGCTCATAAAAGCGCGTGTCCAAAAATCTACCTAAATAATCCTTTCTTATAGATTTCGTCGGAGCGATACGTATTCATTCATTTTCAATATTTGAGTGTTGGTATAATCTATTGTTATTTTTTTAAGAGTTTTTTGGCCAAAAACATCATTCAACTATATTTTAAATTTAAACTTCATTTTTAAAGTATCATTCTTAACAGAAAACATCCTTCAAGTGTTTAAAAATAAATAATTTTCATCATTTTGTTAGACATTGTCAAAAAGATAAGGGATTCTAAAAAACATGAGCTGATCTGTGACCATCAACAAAAGTTTTTCGCATAGTTTCATTACTTGCTATTAAAAGTTTCTGGAAAAAAAATATTTAAAATCTTAGACATTATTGCTAACGTAAACAAAAAATGTTTGGAAGTTGTGAGAGTATACGTACATGATCTGCTCCTTTCTCATTTAGTAACGGAAAGAAGTTGTAGCTTAACTTTTTCATAGTCAAATTGTATTTTTAGATCAAATAAATTTTTGGATCAATTCGATAGTGAAGTAATCAAAATATTGACTATGTCACGCAATTGAGTTTCATTCTACATTATTACAAGCGAAAGTTTTCAACAAACATCGTTTCTAGCATATTCAATTGAGAAGAAACATATTTCAACTAATAATATTTTTAATATCAAACTACATGAAGAATAAACGAAAAAACAATCAATTTAAAAGATTTTTCACAATGCTAAACTCAATTACTGAAAAAGTTTACGATAATATTTTTGGCGTATCTAAGAATAATAATTAGAAAGGAATAACTTTATTTTTGTGGATCTGTTAATTTTCTAATAAATTAAAGTAGTAGGATGAAAATTATTTACTTTTAAATATTTAAAGAATGTTTTATATTAAGAATAATAGTTTAAGAGTGTAATTTAAATTTGAAATATAGTTTAAAAATAATTTTAGCCAATAATTTTAAATTTTTAAATTTAATCGATTTTCAATAGAGACGATGTTTAAGTGGAATTAAAAGAATTTGTCAACATAGAGTAGTAGGGTGGGGTCAAGAAAATGTTTGAGCCAATGGAAATTGACTCCTCCACTTATGGTCAACACTGGAGACTGATACACACTGTGACCAATTTTATTATATTTATATGTATAAAAAAAATGAAATTCACCAATGACAGCTTAGGTATTTACTGTATTTCTATTTTTTTGCACTCAATTATGATTAGGGTCAGAAATAGTGTATAAAAGATTGTGTTTTGTGGGAAAATCTTGTAATTTGGACTTGGTGATGATATGGTTGATTTTGATTATGTAATACTAATTTGGATTATACAACAAATTTTTTCCTAATATTTTTGTACTTTTTTATATGCAAAATGGACTTGTATTGTGGTATATATTATCTCAAGTGAATAGGGTCTATTTCAAAGAGCAGATGCAGATGTATTTGTTGATAGTAAGGATTTAGAAAATGTCAGTAAAATTTACTTTAAATTAGTACATAATTTATATTTAGAAAATTATTTAATGTATATAAATCATAAATATAGGAACATGGCAATTTTAAAGGGCTAAAATATAGAATTCATATTATTTTAAAATTTAAATTCATCATTGAAATTATATTCGAATTCTCTTTAAAAAAAGAAATTGTGTAAATTTTAATATGATACATGGACATTGCTTTTGTTACCAAGTGTGTGGTATGTTCAACAAGGAGGAAAATATTTTTCGATTTTTTCATATTTAGTTAGTTAAAAAAATTGAAAGATATATTTTCTAGAAAATAATCTCCTACTCTGACTTTTGTATAGGGAAAATGATAAAATTATGAAAATCAATTTGTTATAAGCTAATGATAATTCATATTGATTGCGACTTTTCACCTCCAAGCCTTATTGTGCCTTTTTGTGATTGTATTTTGATTAATTTCACTAAATATTTGTGATTTAATATTTATTGTCTCCGCTAAATTTTAAACATGAATAGTATAATACTCGACTATTTCATTAATCACTGAGGCATGATTGTTTAATAAAAATAAGTAAACTTCTAGAGTTTGTTGCGCTTTGCAAGCTATTCACTCTTATTCGATGTGTTATAGCACAAATTAAAATTATATTTAGACATAAAATTTGTTTTTGAAAATTAAAAGTCATAAATTGCGAGTAAAAGTCACTATAATTTTACTTAAAATATTCCTAAAATTTTTTCTTAAAACTTTGATTTCTTTATTTAATAACAACAATTACATTATTATTACCATTACAAGATATTTTACGATTATGTAACCACCTTGTGTGCATTGCATCTTGACTTTTCCAATAATTAACAAAAGGATTAATTATGACTAAGCTAATGAAATCACAATTTAGGCTTAATTAGTGGGCTAATAAGTACTCATCCTATATACTACTAAATTACACGAGGACAGGGCAATTTTATATATCATAATATAAATCATTACATAAACTTAAGAATGTATGTATTATGACCTATTAAACTATTAAGAAATGGATAATTAAATCATAAATCTTTAGCATTTGGTGAAGTGCTTAATGATTATTAATATATCAAGCACTACTAATTAGCTATATCTTTGTTATCCCTTAATCAGTTCCATAAAAGGAGCAAAAAAGTGAGGATTTGTATGATTATAATAGTCACTTGTAATATTATGGTGGTTATAAAACACTTGAATGGTTTAGTTGGATTAAACAAGAAGCAATGTATCATTTAAATACATGTGCTAATATACCATTAGTCATTAATCCTTCTTTTAAGTTTTACTTAATCATTCAATTCTTTCTCCAACTAATGCCAAGTAATTATTAAGATTTATATAAGTGTTTGAATTTATTGTAAATTTAAAATTATGAATTCAGACCTAGTACTATTTAATTGTAATTTTATGAATTCAGACTAAGGGGTCAAGGGGCATGGCTAGAAAGCCGTCCATGACAATATAGACCTGATTCGGGGTGTGCATCGGTCGATTCGGTCCGGTTTTATGTATTATCGGTTCGATTTATCAGTTTTGGTTTTTAAATAAGCTAATCCGATAATAAACCAATAAGATATTATTTATCAGTTTTCGGAATATCGGTTTTTGATAGTTATCGGTTCGATTTTCGTTTACCCATTAAGAAAATATCCGTAAAATTTTATATGACTTCTTACTTAGCTAAATGTAGTACGAACGTTGTAATTACATGTCACCGTCAAAACATAGTACGGACCTTTAGAAACTTGCAAATTCTACAACCTACAATTATAAACTAAAACTAAAATCAACTAGTCCAACAAGAGTAAAACTAAAACTAAAACTAAAATCAAAAGCTACAATTGTGAAACCTTACATTAGTTTTTAGGTTTTTAGTAAACAATAAAAACTAGTTAAGCGGCCTAGTGTGAAGTAGATAGAGTATTAATAATTTGATATAGTTATAGTGTCTAGTTATATATTAAATTATTAGGGAGGGTAAAATAGTAAATTATTACTATCTTATTGGATTATCGATTCACCCAATAACGCAATAGTAAAACCCGATATCGAACCAATCAATAACTTTTTTTGTAAACCCATTAAAAACTCAATAACCCAATAACAACAACCTAATAATATTCTTTTGATTTGATTTATTGGTCGGTTAGGTTTTTGCACACCTTACATATACGAGTTACTACATACAATTACAAATATATGTTTTTATTTTATTTGAAAATTTTAAAATTGTGGCGTTATGTTTGGTTATAATTTTGACAAATAATATTTGGTTGTTTGAATGTATTACTTTCCTTTTGAAAAAAAAACATGATATATAATTCAAATGAGATCTTTGTTATGAAAATAAAAATTTTGTTTAAAATTTAAAGGATAAAAAGATATAGTAAAAATGAATAAAAAAAATTAAGAATATTAATGTTTAACTCATTAATTTAACGGAAAATGGTTAAAATTATCCTTGAACTGTTTGAGATAGCACATATATACTCTTTAATTATATTTGAGATCAAAACTATCCTTGTTGTCTATGTTTTGGACCACAAATACCATTAAAACGTTAACTTTGCCATAAGATTGCGCTGTCATGACAGTTCAACATGACAAAAATACCTTCATCTCAATAATGTTGTTCTTCCTTGTTCATCTCTATCACAGAAAAATCAATTATAATTCTTCTTTTGTCTTGTTTGAGTTGTTGTTCGGACTTTGAAACTCGAATTTCAAAGTGTGCTAAAGTTTGTTTGAGGTTGTGATTGTGTGTTGAAGGATCGAGTTCATTGCTCAGATTTTGGGGTCACATATTCACAAAATCGATCTTAAAATTTCAAGCTTTTAAGAATTCTTTCATATATTTTTTATATTATTTTAGAATTTCAACTCAAATCTTCAAACTAAGAAATAAGTAGTTAAATGTCAATTTCCAACTTCAATTGCAATATCCAAGCAATTTATAGCAACATTCAATTAAATCTCTTCAAAAATTTTGCACTTCAAAAATCCAAAAAAACCTAGAAATTTCTCATAACAAGCTTTCAAATGAGTAGCTATTTTCGAGTGCCAACACAAAAGAATGACTTAAAGAGTTTTTCAACATCTTTCAGTCTTGAGAATTAAATTTTAAGTCTCCGATTCGATGACATCAAAATCTAAACAATAAGCTTGATCATTCAAAAAACAACTACTATCTCAAACGAACTTTAGCACACTTTGAAACTGAAATTTCAAAGTCCAAACAATAACTCAAACAAGAACAATGAAAAAACTAACTTTTTGATCTCTTTTTTTTTTTACATAAGTTGTTATAGAGATGAACAAGGAAGAACAATATTGAGAGAAATAGGTTTTTGTCATGTTGGATCGCCTAGGTGGACTATCATGTCAGCACATATGACAAAGATAACGTTTTAAGGTTATTTGTGATCCAAAACATAAACGACGAAGATAATTTTAATATCAAACATAAATAAAAGATATACATTAGCTATTTCAAATAATTTAAGAATAATTTTAACTTTTTTTTATTAATTTAAATATAAGTTGTCACTTCCCATATAGTAATAGCAAAGAGAAGTCGTGAGAAAAATGTAAATTAGTAAAATTTTATATTCTTACTTAATGTATCTTATTTAACGATTAATGTATCTCGCGCATCAGATTAATGTATCAGCTTTTATATTATTGTATCAGTTTGAATGATTTTTGTAACTATAAACTTATAAGGGAGAAATGATAATTACCTTAAAAGTATGTAATTTTTGTCATTTGCCCTAAACTTAAACACACGATACATTGATATTCCTCCTCCTATTCTTCCTTTTTCCTTCTAGTTGTTTTACATTTTTTTTTGAATTTATATAAATGGAAATGTAATACTTTGAAGAAACTTTAAAATATAACAAAAACGAGGTTAAATCAACTAGGTCTTGAAAATAATGACAAATTATTGTTGTTTCAAAATGACTTTAGTAGATTTATTGTTCTCTTCACAAAATTAATAAACCGAAGTTCATTTTTTTATGATTTACGAAACGTATCTTCACAAAATTGATAAACCGAAGTTTATTTTTTTATGATTTACGAAACGTATGTTTCAACTTCAATTTATTTGGAATAGATATTGATATGGAATCGTGTGATAGATAATTAAAATTCAAAGACCAATTAATTGTATTTTTTATTAAAAAAATAAACAATTCAAACACACAAGATTGAAATGTTAGCTAATTTTACATGAATTATAATAGTTAACCACAAACTTCATAATACAAAGTTTGTGATTAGCTATAATCAAATAAATTTTAGTAAAAAATATCTATATTTGAGTTTTGTTAACGTCACAACTTCAATAAAAGATGTCTAGATTTTGTCTTTGACTTAACATATCCTCTTTTAGCCAAAATATTCAACGTATCATACTCACAAAGTCATATTCTTTATAAGAATATTGCAAGGCACATACATATATTCAACTTCGATCGCGTACATCTAATATAATTTTCAAAGCAAGTAAATTTATATGTTTTTTTTTAAAAATAAACACCAATTAAATGACGAAACGGAAAACAGGTCCATTATAATTAATGGGCTTTCACTAATCAAAAGGCCCAAGCTTGTGTAAGTATCCAAAAGGCCCATAAAAAATATTTAAGCAAGTAGAGGAAAAAGGCGAAGAATCAAACGGTCAATTTTGTTTAGGGTTTTAGAGAAACCCTTTGCAGCTTCGCTTTTCATCTTGCAATGGCGTTCTGGGGTTAGTATCATTCCTTTTTTCTGCATTTTTCATGTATGAATTCCATTTTCGAACACAAGAAACGAAGTATATTAATGATATATTTTCACATTTCTCTTTTCTTTTTGTGTGTGTGTGCTTCCAGGAGTTGAATTGAAGTCTGGTAAACCGTTCACTCACAATTTCGAAAAAGAGAGGGGAAGACTTCACATCTCACAGGTTTGCTTGAAAAGCTTTTTAACTTCGTTTTCCGCACATTTATTCTCTCTTTTCTTGGGTCATTTCGATGTTTTCGGGTGATTAATTTGTATTTTTATCGTAAAGACGTTGTAGTATTGAAGTAATTGGCCTTGATGATATTTTGGGTATAGTTCAAAATTTTATGTTCTTGTAATTGACATATATCTTCATCAATATGATTGAAGTGCTTAATGTGTTAGTTGTGTTGAGTTGCCATTGCAAAATAGTTGTATGGATGCTTGTTAGTTGTCACCTATCTTTTATCGAAAATGTCAAATGGATGAAACAATTTGTTGGTATTAGTTCTTAGCCAGCACGACATCTTTCGTTTTCCGTCAGAATACATAAGAATTCCATCAAATTGTTTAGGTTTTCCATTATGCAAATGGGTCAAATTGCAGTTTAGTATTGAAAGCATAATCCTCTGCTTAAGTGTTCTAACATATTTGTAACACTCAAATTTGGAAAAATGTTCCTCCAAGTTATATTGGTTTACAGACAAAATTGAATTGGCTTAGTTGTTGGTAATCTTCTGGATGAATTTTTGGTGTTCAATATCAATTTGTACTCTATATTTTTCTCATCATTATGCTAATTTTATTTGCTTCTCTGAGTGATTCAGGCAACATTAGGCTCAGGCTCGTCAAACAAAAAATGCATAGTTCAATGCAAAGTAGGTGATAAGGAGCCTATTTACTTGTGTTCGTTATTGCCAGAAAAACTGGAGACATGCCCGTTGAATCTCGAGTTTGAGGAGGATGATGATGTTACCTTCTTAGTTGTTGGTTCTCACAGTGTTCATCTCTCTGGTTTCTTTTACGGAGAGAGTGAGGATTGCTGTGGTGATGAATATGGATCGTATCCTTAAGTTTCTATGTGTTATTCAGCTTTAACTTTACCATTTCGATTTAGGGAAATACTTGAAGGAAACTGTTTTTTTGAAAGTTTAGAATCTATTTTTCTGTATTCCTTGACATTGGTGTAAAGTGACTACGAGGAAGGTGCTTCTGAGACTGATAGTGCATCTGATGATTCGTTCGAATTCAATTATGACACAGAAGATGAAGATGAAGATGGCTCAACTGACGATGATGATTTTAGCATGTACCCACCTTCCCCTATTCCCAACAGTGGAGGTAACTTTGCGTTTTACTTTTCTTTGGGTCTTGAAAGATACTGCCAATGGTGTACATTAAGCTTACAATTTTCTTTTCCCACTTTAAACACATATTGTGATTGGAGAGGAGGATCAATCCAAAATTTGAAATTTATCACTCGCTTTGTCCCTATTTGTGTGGCATTGTTTGATCGAGCATGTAGTTCAAGTAAGAAATGATGACTTTTGAACTTGTTTGCTGGGAGAAGAGGATGTATGCAAAATCTGAAAGCATTGGTGTTACTAGTTTGGCAAAAATGTTGCAATTCCAAATAGTTAATTGATGTGATTAAGAATGAGGATCCATTCTGATTACATGTGGTATCCTGTTATCAGAATTAAATATTTTTCTTTTACTCCAAGGACCATGCTCACCTTTCTATTAAAAAAAGTTTAGAACCTTTTGGTTTCCATATATAGAGTGGGATTTTGACGGGAGTAAATTGAAAATGGTTGTAGCAGAAGTCCATATCACTGATTTCTCAAGAGATCATCTAATACCCGATCTTGAATATATTTAGGAAACTACTTTTGTGTTAAAGACCTTATAGGGCATAACAATTGTATTGCAAGTTTCAGTTCATTAGCTGCTTTTGATTTCTTCTTCCTGTCTAATGCATATTTCCTTATATTTAAAATAAAATTTTGTTTGCATTTTGTTGAAGTGAGAATTGAAGAGATACTGGAGGATGAAAAGCCTACAGATGAAAATGGTACATCCAAAAAGCCAAAGAAGAAGAAAAATCAGTCAAATGGGATTGATGACTCAGAGCGCCAGATAGTTGTGAAGGGTAATACTGAAAGTCCTCTGATGGAGAGTGAAGATGAGGATGGCTTTCCGATATCTGCTCCCTCTGAAAACAAAACTAAATCAGTGAGATCTCAAAAATCAGATGGAACTAAAGATCAGGATACAGGTGAGGAAGCAGGTGAGAAGAAAGGCTTAAAAAAGAGACTTCGTGATGATACTGGCAAAGACAATGATCAGCAAGGGTGAGAACCATTTTACTTTGTAGAGTGTATTGTGAATTTTTAATTTAGGCTGCGGATATATTGCTTAATGTTGATATGATCAAAATTCAACTTTTATGATTTATTTTAGTGATGATAACTCTATTTTCTTCTTATCCTATAAGCAGAAAAGACATTGCTAAGCAAAATAAAAAGAATAAGAAGAAAAAGGTAGTGGATGGGGAGGAATTGGATCATGAGGATGTTTTAAAGAGCAGTGCCAATCCAGAGCATGTAGAGGGCAATGATGAGGCATTTTCAGTAGGTAAAACTGAAGATGGTCAGAAACCAACTAATGAGAAGTAAGTTCTGCTCTCTTGTAGTGTAGACTATAAACGAAAAGAATAAGGCTATAAACTGATATGTTTTGCAAATGAGTCTGGATTGCATAATTAACGGGCCCAATCTGGCTGAAAGTTTATTCTGATTGGCTTCCATATGAGCTTATTGTATATTTTATTGAACTCCATTGCTTTTACTAGTAATAAGCCTTGTGAGTTTATTCTTTCACTAAAAATTGTTCTCAGGGATACAGAGAAAAAGAAGAAAAAGAAAAAGAACAAGAAAAATCAACAGGATGGCAAAGCTGTTACAGAGGTTGAAAAAGATAAGAAGAATGAATCACAGGAGGAGAATGCAGGGACTAAGCCTTCTCATGCGAGGACCTTTGGAAATGGATTGGTCATAGAGGAGCTGGCTATGGGCAAGCCAGATGGGAAAAAAGCTTCCCCTGGAAAGAAGGTCTCGTTTTCTTCCTTGTCAAGTGTAATTAATTGTTTCTCTGAATCGACTGTTTCATTTTGTACTTTCCGGGGAAAGTAATGGGATCTTGTTGCTACTTCACAATTAAGTCAATTAGGATTTAGGCCTCTCCTCTTTAATGAACATGTATGGAGTACACTACCTTTATTGATAATGATTTTCTGCCACTGAGCAGGTTGGTGTACGTTATATTGGCAAGCTGAAGAAGAATGGCAAAATATTTGATTCCAATATTGGGAAAAGACCTTTTGAATTTCGCTTAGGTACTATATTTGATCTTATGTGAAGATGGATTTTATTATTTTGATGTGTTAAACTTAGGTTTTTGTGGTTGCAGGTATTGGTCAAGTTATAAAGGGTTGGGATGTTGGTGTAAATGGTAATTCACTTGGATGACTAACTGATTGTTTCTCTAATTTTATAGT
Source organism: Solanum pennellii (assembly GCF_001406875.1). Lineage (NCBI taxonomy): Eukaryota > Viridiplantae > Streptophyta > Magnoliopsida > Solanales > Solanaceae > Solanum > Solanum pennellii. The sequence continues at coordinate 1,822,907 of NC_028639.1, read as the reverse complement.
TGTGTTTCCAGTGTTGAGGACTAACTTGTTTATATACATCCTACTGTCAGGCATGCGTGTTGGAGACAAAAGAAGGATCACAATCCCACCAGCCATGGGGTATGTATTTGAGTTTCTGTTCTGTTTGCAGTCGTTTGTACTTATTTGTTCATTAATGCAAGAGCATGAAAACCTGTCTTGGGTTGTGACAAATTCTTGTAAGATGCAAGAGCATGTCCTAAGTAGGGGCATTGACTAGAGTGTTTCCCTTGCTTGAGAGAGAGAGAAAGGAAAATCAGAAACGAAATTAATTTTTTCCCTAGCAAGTTACTAGTTTTTGCCTGTTTGCAGCATCCTTTGGATTTGAATGTCTTTCCAGTTTTCAGTTACCCATGCATGATTGAGTAATAGTCTTTCTTTTTTTGTTCAGTTATGGGGCTAAAGGCGCTGGTCGTGACATACCACCCAATTCATGGCTGGTATTTGATGTTGAGCTGGTAAACGTTAATTGACCGTGCTTTCAGATGGTGGATGTTCTGGCCCGTTCAACATAATTCTAAAATTGTTGTTATAGTATTCTTTTTATGCAAAAACAAGTTAGCTTCATTTGCGGGGAGAACTTGTACAAATTATACAAGTAGAGCAGGGGTTACCATTTTTGTAAGACGACTCAATTTCCGATTCCTGCTAAAATTTTGAAGTATTGTTGTATGACTTGTCGAGAGTACATTACATTTTCTGTTGGAAGACCAAAATCCTTGGATGATCTCATGTTTTGCTTTCGATATACTGTTACTATCTGTCCATTTAGTAAGGTTTGGGTACACTTACAATATGTTTGTTGGTTCATAATTTCATACAGAGAAGTGAGAAGTCGTTGGATGACTTAAATGGTTCATGTTTATGAATTTCAACATTTGCAGTTGCAGATGTTCATCTTTGAACTTAATTTATCGTTTGTCATGGCTTCTATTAGAGATATTAATATCATTCTCTCCAACAGATTTTAAGTTATAAAGTCTCTTGTTTAGTTTGATTTTGCTTTTAAATGTTCATCAGTAATCTTGGTTTTGATGAATAAGACACATAAATAGAGTGTCTTAAAAAGAGTTAAATTAGTCAAAATATTCTTTTTATTAAGAAAAATGGATAAATACTTCAAGATAAAACTTTGGACAGATAAAATGAATATTATGTCCTATTTTTGGTACTCGACTTTCAATTTCACATGAATAGAATACTGTACTTATACATTAACACAAACTTGTAAATACATATATCTTTGTTTTCTTAAAACAAAACAGAAACTATATACAAAATATAATTATTATGGTATGTTTATGTTACAAACTTTATTATATATTCAAAAAAGAAAAAAAAAATAACAATGAGGATTGTAACACCAAAAATGAGAAATAACATGATCGACCTTCGTGTAGCGTTACAACTCGAATTATCGTATCGTACCAAAGCGAATTATGACTGAAATTTAGAAATTTAAATGCGGGTTTAATTTATTTTGAAAGAACATTAATAGTTTCTCTACACAAATTTGGGACTAATCAAATTACTATACTAGAAATTTAAAAATCCAAACAAGGTTTTAATTTATTTTTAAGGAATAATGACAAATCATTTTCTTACAAATTTAAATAAGATTTTAACTTATTTTAGAGGCATATCAGTTATTTCTTATCAAAGTTGGAGACTCCATTTTTTTAAAACTACATTAAAATTATGTATTTCAATTATTTCTTACAAAAGTTGGAGGCTTACTACTAAAATTTAAAATTTTAAACAAGAATTTTAATTTATTTCAGACGGTAATTCAATAAAGTTCAAATCCGCAAAGACAACCCACAGCTTGAAGTGAACTATCTCTATCTAAACCACAACTTAAACCGAAGAAGTCACCAAAAGACTAAAATACCCTTGTCAAGAAGCAAACATGAGTCATGACGATTACCACTTGCTTGCCAATAGATACTTGTATATAGTTTAAGTACCACAAAATAATTCACTTCTCTATTTATTAGTTCATACTTGATAACACACATGCACTATAGTTACCAAACAAAACATATACATTTCACAAAAATCGAGAAAAATCTCTTCTTTCCTTTCGATTTATTTACTAATCTGAAACTTAAAGTTCAATTTCTTTTTGCCTCAAAAATGTTGAGACAAAAGACAAAAATTGTGATAATTGGAGCTGGAATTGTTGGTCTAACAGCAGCTAAAGTGTCACTATAACAGAAAATGGTTACCAAGTAAATTCCTCTCTTGTTGAGTCCATATCAATTTTTTACAGCAAATTTGTTAGAATTTTCTTCTTGTCAAGAAAATTTTCAAGATGGGGTTTGTAGACAAATTCTTGAAAGTTTGAATCTTGAAAATGGTAATATTAAAAACCTCAGTACTGGTTCTTATCTTAAGAAAGGTCTTTGGAAATGTACAAGTGTTTGATAATTGGAGTAGAAAGTCACTTGAAGAAGGCGTATATTCGCAATGTTTGAGAGTATACATAGGCATTACTCTTGATTTCAATGGAGAAAGTGAGTATTGTAATTTTCATGGAGATGAAATGACTATAGGTAAAGGGTATTTGAGTGTGATTGAAGCTTTAGCCTCTGTTTTACCTGATGGTTTGATTCAATTAGGCCGAAAAGTGACCAAAACTGAATGGGAATCTGTTGGAAAATGATGATGGTGGTACTGATACTAAGCCTGTGAAGGTACATTTTAGTGATGGATCAGTAATGTATGCTGATCATGTTATTGTTACAGTCTCATTAGGTGTTTTAAAGAAAGGAATTCGCGATAACTCTGCTATGTTTAGTCCTCAGCTTCCTAGTTTCAAGACTTGGATATGGTGTTGTTGACAAGTTATTCTTGAAACTGAGTAGTCCAAGTACTCATGATGATAATGGCATGATATTTATTCTACCCTAAAGTTCCTTTGAAAGAAGCTCTTGATAATGAGGAGATAATAGATGGTGTTTCGACAACAATGTCGTTGTTTCTTGCAAACTCAAAGCAATTCAAGAATAACGCAGATTCTGCAGAAGAAAATCGCAAATTAAAGACTTTGAACCACAAATCCATCTGTAGGCCTTCATTGCAGATCCATTTTTAACACAGCCTCCTAGTTGCCTATTTTCAGCCTTTACTCATCAAATGATAGAATGAGATTCTGCAATTTACTCCAAAGACTTAGTGGTACATCAGCATTAAGATTCAAGTCAATCAGAAAAAATGTGATAATTCATAACAGCTCCTACTGGTAGAAAATTCCTATCTTGTGGCACCTATAACAAGAGTGAAGCACTTCTAGGTTAAGCTAAACACAAATTATGCCCTACTAAATCCTATCAAAGTCAATTACTTAATATTCATCAGATAAAGGGATCATGAGGCTAACAATTAGCAATAAGGTTGCAACGATCAGTTCAATCAGGATGACAGGCTCTGCTCTTTAGATTCCATTCCAGGCAAAGATATGTTGTTTTGTGACGCTGAGATTCTTGAGCTGTATATAGAATTTGTAGTGATCAAGTTATCCCCAGGAAAGGAAATCGAAGCAGCAACTTTGGGACTTGGTCCAGAGGAAGCAACGTCAGTTCGTTCTTCAGAAATGGGAGGGGCAGGAATAGCAGCACGCTCGACTCTTTGCTTCTTTGGCTTCTGCTCCAGCTGTTGACCAGGTAGAAAGCTACCAACCACAATCTGATGCACTCAAGACGTTCAGATTAGTTTTGCAAAATCGTTGTCGGACACAAATGAGGAAATAGTAGAAGTTTTTAAGGAAGAAGATATTCAAAGTAGCAGTTATCTGTGGGTGCAATTGGCCATTCATAAGATTTCAAGAACTTTCCCGCTAACATGGAATGCATATTGCATACAAAGGAAAAGTACAGGAAAAGAAAGATCAATAATATTTTGTGTGGCACTTCCAGCCAATAATCCCAAAATGTGATTCTTTTCACTTGAACAGCTTGTTGCCTAACACCTTGTTGGAATAAGAATAAGTGGGGCAAAAACATTGGTAGTTCCAAACTAACCTGAATGGGACCAGCAGCTACCAACATGCCGGCAAGTCCTCCTCCCATAACCCGACCATCAGGTCCTGAAAGAGAGACACTCATCCCACCAGATCTGCTTTTTGTTACTCCATTATCACTAGGCATGAATGATCCTGTCAGAGAGAGAATTTCAAAATGACCCTGCAGCAAGCAAGAAACATAAATCATAATTTAGATTAGAAGAAATGCTCTGATGATGAACGACCCATCGCCGTTCTTGCATTCATTCCCAATGGGACAGAAGTATACATTTTATGCATGCATAATTTTTTTTCTTGCTTTTTTGTGCGTAGTAAAAGTAAACGGCTCACACCTCGTAGGTCAAGGTACCACCAGAAGAATTAGGCTGACGGAGTGTAACATTTGAAATTGCACCATTTGCAGCCAGCACACAAATAGCTCTAGATCCTTGTTGAGCAAATGAAATTATTTTCATGTTCACATCCTAATAGACCAAAGAAATAATAAATCAAAAAGAAATTGGATTTAATGTATTCTAAGACAAGTTCAAACATCCAAGGAAATTTCAGCAAAAATAAATGTTCAGAAGCAAGGTTCCTCAGCTACTATAATTGTTTGCCAACAGTGAGATGGAACTTTTTTTTGCATTTGATGCAAGTTCTAGTAAGTATGTTTCATCAAATACATATTTTAACCTGACGGACAAGCTGCATGGCATGAGAATTATTTACGTATCCCCCAATTGACTACGATACCAAGTCCCAAATCAAATTGGAAAGAGTTAAATCTCTAATATTTGGACTGACAATTACTACATATATCCCACTTTGTTTAACCTACTACTTTGTATTTCCCAGAAATATGACGTACTTCCTCAAATGGCAAGGCCCATCATTGCCAAATCACACATATTATAAGAATTTTAATCATTTTCACTGGAACTTGGGAGTCCATAAAAATCAATTAAAGCCCGATCATAAAGTAAAGAGGGTATCAATCTAAAGCACCAAGTGCACGTGCACGAGTAGGTTAAACCGTTGAAGTAAGCAAGTGCATCTTTTCTAGACAATTATCATTACAGAAATCATAAATGTGAAAGTATGGAACAAACATTCTCAAGGCTATAAATTTTTGGGTCTCCAGATCTAGTGTTTAGTTTATTCAGGTGTGATGCTCCGTGAGCGAAGAGCAAATTGAGAATTGAATTGAAATTTGTTTATTTCACCCATATTCAAGATTCCAGTATTGTATTTACTATTTCAGATGTTCAGTACTGTATTATTTAAAACCACAAAAAAATTTCATGCAAGTATGAACTCCTTTAAAAAAGTTGTCTTGATACAACCACTACATCCAGGAGTTGTCTAATTTCCAAAAGTTCAAGAGATGTTGGTTTCAAGACATACTAAATAGAAGTAATTAGCGCTACATTGTTAGCACTCAAAGTCTAGTTCTTTATTGTACAATCGAAATAACCAATAAGCACCAGTCACTTGTTACAGGCCTAAGGAAGATCTACATATGGATAATGAGATATCTACTAGTTGTACATCAAACCATTCACAATTACATATATCATAGGGTCTTTGTTAAATGTAAATATGTATAATTGAGAAATCAGGTGAATTGAAGCCATATAAATTAATTATCCAGATACAGTTCTACGATATTGTATCAATCAGACTGGGTAGGAAGTAATAATCACAATAAGAGTAACAACTAAAACTACCTCCGCCCAACTCATTGTCTACTTTGACTTCCCTTTCACAAAAATCTTTTTGACAATTTTTTTATCAGAAGAAATCTAGGGTTCATCAGCCTATTATGCCTTGAGAACCATGTTGATAATGTCTTCATTTCATACAGCAGTAGACAGCAGCATGCAACTAGCAAGAGGCTAAATGCAGATGAATTACAAGCAAAGCAAAAGTCAAAATATTTGTCTAAATGGGGTAGTTCTTGATACACATATTTATTTCACCTTTGAAGAGATACATAGGAACTCCATTTGTAGGTGTATGTGAAACTTTTATAAATCCCACTTAACTGGTTTAGTGGGAATTGATATTCATATTTCATACAATTTTGAATACAGAATACCGCAATAACATGCATGCGTCAATCTCTACTGCATAAGAGACAGCCTTACAATATATTCCTATTACCCAAGGGTCTACGCAGAAGACCTAATTTGATTCCTATCATTCAAATGAAGCACTCAGTTGGTGGGGTGAAAAAAAAGGAGATGGATAATAGAGAAGGCAGCCATTTAAGCTTATTCCGGGAATTAAAAATACATCATCCTTTAAAGGAAACAAAGGTTTAGAACATGTTTCTTCAGTCAGATTGAATTATCACAATGCAAAATACCATCTTCCAAGAAGCACACCTAATTTAGGTGCTTTAACCTGTTTCTCCTAAGATACATCACAAATTGTTTTTTTGAGAAGGAAAAATACATCAGAAATTATAATTATACCTCATGTCAACTTCAGGAAAAAATTCTTACTTTTCACCAATATACCTTCTCTATTGTCTTCACCAAGGGGTGGCATGGGTTTTCACTATTCATAGTTTCGCAGAACAGTGTGAAATATAAGTCTGACGTCTTTGGCTGACTGAAATATATAACCAAAATCCAAAATATATCTGTATGGAAGTTCTTTTTTGCTTACAAAGTCACCTCTTATAGTTAACTCTTTTTTGACTAGTCAAATACACGAGAAATTCAAACTTGACATATGGAAAATAGAATCATATATTTGATCGACATGTCTGACCCACTATCACTCTTCGTGCTTTATCAGTGCCTAGAAACACATTTGCACATATTGCCAGCTAGAAGCAAAATTTAACCCAATTTTGCAAGAGTGTACCTAGAAGCAACTATGATGTTTGAAAAATTGAGCACTGATGAACTTCATTAGTTAGGTTAACCGTTCCTTCTATTTCAGTTACACCACTACTTGGCTGGATAAGAAGGTCAAAAGAAAAATTTGTGTAGTAGTCCATAACATCAGATTAACTTCTCTAGTATCCCTACTCTAAAATTTTTATAATTAGTCATAACTTATCGAAGGAACATATAAGATAATTCTCTCCTTAACTCTAACTTCAACAAACACCATCCTTCCTTTCTTCAGGTCATAAAGCAGGCACAATGGAGTATGAGCATTTGAAGTTCATTAATACATAAGGCTTACCTCCCCAGCATTAACAGTGATCACATGCGGTGTAAAATTTGCACTTGCACCGACAGAGTATGCCATCCCCTCCCCTAAGGAAATACAGAGTTAAGTATTAGCTCAAACAAAGTTAAACCTTCAAGACACAGGGAACTGAATTTTTAAATATAATATCAGTTTCCAACAAGCAAAATTCATAAGCATGATATTTAGATAGTATTATATTGAAACAAAACACAAAGAGAGCAAGTTTAACCAGCTTCAACGGAAAATTGGAGAAAACTATACGCTACTAAGTTTCAAAATGGTACACTGGTCAAGTCTATCAATGGATTCAATTTTTTTATTTTTTTGATAACTTATTAATAGATTCACCGAGGCACTTCATTTTTGCATGATTATATATGAATTATGACAACAGTATTACATCTGTTGATATACTGTCAATAACAAATTTATATCGACAGACAAAATATCCATGTATGCACTCTAGTTTATGAAATTTGATAAAATAGCACAATAAACAGAATTTCGTTACTCGCATGCATTCACGAGGACATATCTTCAAATGTTTCATAATGATGATAACCCTTTTATTATTTCTGAGGGAATAAACTATTGCTGCTAAATACAACATTTAATCTTGTAGAAATCGAGAAGATAACCGATCAATGAGGTAGTAAAAGAATATTACTTTGATAGGGCCATGCAAACATATGTGATTACTGTTCTAATTGAATGTCTAGTATTCACTATCACAGCAGTAGAATGTTTTGCACAATAGTGAATGACATGAATATTCAAATAGCAAATGTTATTGTGCCAGAACCCATCTACATTATAATTACTTGTACAACGATAACTGAATTAACTGATTCTGAGCTCAATATTTTTTTGTCATGTAAAAAGATGAATAGTAGAAGAATGTGAGTCAGATGGGTCAGATCAATATAGATTCCATCACTTTCTTGTCTTTGCAAAAGTTAATCGGCATCTTCGTTATATGCACTTGGTTATTTTTTCTTATTCCATCTCACAATTCTTGGGTAAAGACAGACCTGTCCAGTCATATCAGCTTAAAAGAATACACAGCCAAGTGGTCCAACTCTATTTGGCTTAATGCATCAAGAAAATTGCAGCTTTAGATTCAGTAAGAATCTCCGCTTTTAGTATCTTCTTTAACATCATAAATGCCAGGAAATCAAGACCCTTCTTGATCCCCAGTTTAAGTTAAATACTTACAATAACTCACTTCAATGAACAATGCAGAAACAAACAGAAACAGAGCAAACAAATCCACTCCGGTAGACCCAGCCTCATGCTGAAACATTATTACTCACAAATAACTATTCAGCAGCATGAATACAGAAAATTTTAAAATTCCATTCAAATTCTAATATATAAAAACACCCGGTAATGCAAATAGGGGGAAAAGGATCAATAGGAGGGTTAAGATGTTACCTGGAGTTCCAACCTCAAACTTATTCTTCTTCTTAAAGGAATCAACGGGGCGACTTCCGCTGTTTTTCCAAGCTGAAAAATCTCCAGCAAGAGGAATTGAAGCTGATATTGGCATTGGTGATAATGCAACTGCTGGTTTACCATCTGGTCCATATTTCCTAGGTCTACCCCTCTTCTTCTTCGTCTCTTCTGTCACATTTACAGGTGTTGTTGCTACAATTGATCCACTAAACTCAATATTATTACTTTCACTCCTGGGAGCCACTCTGTAGCTCTCTGGAGCTTCATCACCTTTAACTGTAACCCCTGAACCATTAACTCCTTCTTTCTCCTCCATGCATATACACAATAATAAAACAACCAAAACCCCTTAATCCCCAAATAACTCAAGCCCCAAAAATAGTAAAAAGATTTTTGTTTTCAAGAACTCAAAACCCCTTAAACCCTGAAGAAAACACCAAATAACTTAATCCCCCAAAACAGCAAAAAATGGTTGTTTTTTTTCAAGAACTCAAAACCCCTTAAACCCTGAAGACAACTCCGAATAACATAAGCTCCCAAAACAGCAAAAATATATTTGTTTTTCAAGAACTCAAAACCCCATAATAACAAATATAATAAAAATACAATCTTTTTTCAAATGCTAATATATATATACATATATATATAACAAGCAAAAAATACCAAGAAAAGTACAAACTCAGAAATCTGCAAATGCTAGACTTATTTGTATCTACAGAAAGATCATCTGACCATGTGCACTGGAAACCTAATGACTAACTGATACTCTGTTACTGCAAAAGAAAGAACAGAGCTTAAAAATACAAAATAATTTTATGAAAATGGAAAGAAAATATGTATTGCTAATTTTTATTGTGCTTTCAAAATTTCTTGAGAGAGTTGGTGAAATTAGGGTTTTTTGCAAGAAAAAAAAGGTGATGATGGACGAAAAATAAAGTTGAAAATTCGGGAAAAATAATTTTGTAATTCAATTAAAAAATATGAAAAATAATTAAGTATTAGGTAATATTTAAATGGAAAATTCAAAGTAGCATTAATTATGTTTAAATAAATGATTTGACGTCCATTTAGGATTGTTAATAAATGATGCTTTTAAAAATGACTAAGTTAAATGAATTGAATATAAAATTAAAAAAAAAAAAGAAATTTGGGAAGAACAAAACTCTCTTCACTTTTAAATTGTGGTTTAATTTATTTCAAGCTGTAAAGTTAACATTGGAGCCATACAAAATTTTCCAATCTCTGACCTTGTCTTTGTCTTTTTAGGTAAATTAAAACTTGACCATTCAAACAATATTAAAAAAAAAAAGAAAAATACTCTTGGTTTTTTATTTAATAAATTATTTTATCGTAAAGTTTACTATCAAACTATGATTATAGTATAAAAGTAGCAGAGTCAGAAAAATCGATAGAGGCAATTGTAAGATATATAATATTCCAAAAATCCTGGAGTTATGATTTATGAAGTCATTACAATTAGTCAACTTTGGCAGTACTCAGGGAAAATATTCCTATGTTATCCAGGTCTTTGTGGGACTTTAGAATAATTTGCAGTATATTTTCTTTATGAATATGTTGGTGAATGAGGAGGCAAAATAGCTACATTGATTGATTTTGAGAAACCAAGTGGAAAAGTGTATATTATAGGACCAGAGGCACTTAAGATTGTCTCAATAACTATCATTCAATAAAATAAAATCTAGTGAAGTTCCATAAACGGTAATTATTCTTTTGGGGTTATGTTGTACTATAGTACAATGATATCTTTCTTATCGAGACATGCAAACTCCCATGGAAGTCAAATTGATTTCATATAATTGGCCAATAGTATTGAAGTCAAATGTGACGTACTATGGTACTTTCTGTTTTGTCAAGCCCCGGAAACTGAAAGGATAAACAAATCCAGGACAAACCCTTTTGTCTATCTTACTAGTAGCTCTATCATACTAAATATAAATGTGTTGGCACCTGCAAGTGGTGCATAGACAGCTCTAACCTCCGCGGCACTCGGAATGAGTACTAGTGGCACGGGTTCAGCTGATGTGCAACTTTGAGACCTTTATTTGCTTCAATGTATGATGCTGCTAAATGGAAGTATCAACATAGCATTCACAGATCAAGCACAGGATGAATAAATCCAATATCTGAACTACAGATTTGCTTAAATCAAGTGACCTTTATAAGAACCATCAAGTAAAATCTCGACATAGCTCCCTGTTACATTATTCTCACAAATGCCTGACAATAATCAACTCAAAGTAGTTTGAGTGACATCTACCTTGTGGGCTACGTGTACAGTAAACGTACGTTTTGACTGATTTGAAAGTTGGAATAGACATTCATCTCCAGGTTTCAGGCCATAAACTGCAGCAAATAATGCCCAGTTTCCTGCCAAGATCTTAGAACCGAAATTCTCATGATAGATGATAGGCCAGCATCTATTATCTGGTCCTTTGAGATAAATAATAATCTTTCCCATCTTCCTTCTGCCCACTATAACTTGTGGCCAGCTTTGAGGTAATTCCTACACAGTAATTTAAGGAAGTGTAAATTCAAAGATATCGAGGAGACGAAAACCATATACACCCAGGAATCAAGAACAATTTCAGCCAAATACACATAGTTAAGCACAATGTGGAGTGAACTATGTTCTCTAATGAGAAAGGTTTAGGCCTTAAATCATGGCAAAAAGAAAAAGATATAAAGAATGAACAGTGTAATCAGGTGATTAAAAGTTATTTGAACAGCAATGGAATGCAGGCCCTGCTTCACAGAAAATGAGATATCTTTTTCTCCTAAATATAATAGAGCATTTAGGCCTAAAGTATGCTTACAAGCTCCTATATAATATCTTCTTTGATTATTCAATGCCAAGGATATGTGAAAGTAGTACTAAAGTGCATGTCACTCCAATGAACACTCAAGATTATACACATTCAAGTACCGTATATGCTGCAAGAAATCAAACAAATGAAATTCCTCAAAATCCAGCTAAAAGCAGAAAGAATAATATCAGCAAGATCTTCACCAGAAAATTTCGACCATCCACCCGCAGTGAACATGAGAAGTTACCAGCATCAGGAAATGATGTGTCTCCTGAATCTGCAGGCTCGCTTTTTATAGCTATGTTATTACCAATGACAGCCTCAGGATAAACTTGACCATCTTTCTCTGTTATTTTTGGCTCTTTCCCTGCATTTGCTCATATGCAGTATATCAAATAAGAAAGCAGCGGGAAAGATGGTCAAAGAGACTCAACAGTGAATACATGCATGGGATGACGAGCAGTTATGAGAAAGGGATATCAAATGAATTATAAACTAAATATGAAAATGTTATACCATTAAAATTTTTAGAAGGGCAACGAGTGTTTGCTTCCATCTCCTTCAGTTCTAGCTTATCTACTCTTGTTTCCTTCACTGTAGGACGCAAAGCCCCTCAATTAACAGGCAGAAATCCAAAAAAGATAAAGCAAAAATCGAGACTCATAAATAACTTGACAGAACAGAAAAACTACATTTAATAAAGCAGAACAAAAAATATGTTTTAATATGAGAGAGTGAAAGCTTAGCAAATTGAGATGCTTCATTGGATTTCTCTGTGGTAACTTGATTTTTGCTGGTACAGTGAGTTTCTTTATTATATAAATACATCAAATGACTGCCTAATAAATCATCCATTGTGTGGTTAAGAATATATATTGGAGCAAATCAAAGTAAATCACGTATATGCAAGGAAATGGGAAAGAGGAAAGAAATTAGGGAAAAGTACAAAATTTTCTTTTTTCTTCTTTTATTTAACTAGAGAAGTCGGGAGAGACAGAGAGATCATTTTTCTCTTTGCCCCACTTAAAGTTCTCTCCCACTTCCTTCCTATTTTCCCTCTTTGTATTTTTCCCTTTCCTTCCGGTCTTTCCGGACACAGTAAAGATATAAAGAAAATATGACATATATGAAAGGGGGAAAATTACCATTGGTACCATTTTCAGCTGATTTCAGAGATGTGTTAGAGATAAGACCCACATGATGGTCATTTTCATCTGTTTGGCCCAAAAGTGAAATATCGTTCACTGGTCCAGAAATTTTTTCAGTCTGAGTGATTTTTACGTCAAGGAAAGGTGCTTTCAAGGTTAAGAGCTCCATCTCCAAAGGGACCACATCTACTGAACTTGATTCCCTTTGTGATATTATATCGGTGTGATTATGAGGTCTGTTTTCACCTTGTAGAACATCACTGGTTCCTTCTTCTTGGGGAACTATTTGTTGCTCTCCAGTTTCGGCATCAATGTTTGATGCAAAAGTTGTGGTCACTGGCTGGTGTCCAGCCCTTTCAGACTCTGGTATAGCAGTAACTGAGGGTGTTGAATTCCATTTTTTCCTTAAATTTATGTCAGTTTCAGGAGACAGCTCATCATGGGAAGTTTCTGTAGAATTAGTTCTCGGTCTTTTCTTCCCCAAATGAGTGCCATTATAAGAGTTGATCTTCTGACAACCACTTGTTCCATATATTTGAACAACGAAGTGCTGACCCTGAATATAGTGGAAAACCAAAAAGTCTCCCACTTTTAGACCATGCTCTGATGAAAAGGTACGCCATCCTTGTCGAATTGCAAGAGAACCATTATGATTACATATTCCCACCCTCCATTGCTGTCCACTTGAGTCCTCCAGGTAAGTTTCTTGACCAGTCAAGTGAGACACCAATCGAGCAAATCTGGGGGGAAAGTACTGAAAAGTTTGCACTTAGAATATGAATGGCTATAATAAAGTATAAACTGATATGTAACTCACCCACCTAGGCTAATGAAATAAGTTATCCACCACACCATTGGAAGAGTTTGAATAGTACATTGAACATTCGCTTATCATAAGAATTTCAAAAAAAAGTTACACCAATTTTGTCCTTTCATGTGGTCAATTTAAATTGCAAAAATTAACATTTAGGAAAGTTAAAGCAACAAATGCACGCCAACTATTTCTAAAGAAAAGAAATGATAGAATGTGGACTCTGCTAAAAGCATAATGGAGAGAAACCAAACTGACACTACAACAAAGCTTCTTAGAAATTGCAGCTACCACCTACCATATAAAGGACTGTAAGAATATTTTTCGCTCAGAAACTTCATAGCTTTTTCTTAGAGTAAATTATTTTTCCATTTCTTAGAAGGGTTGGGAAGGGAAAGAGGATAGTGCAATCAAACTCACACTTGTATGAGAGTTCCCCTCGATCTTTCTACAACTAACCTCTTGGGCTGCTCCCTTTTCATACCCTCTTTCATCTCCTTCTCCCTGTAACACCCTTCTTACTTCTGCCATTTCTTATCTCTACTTCATTTGTAATCTCTCTCATTTTCACCTCTACCCTCCCAAACACCTCTTTATTCCACAACATTATATTTTTTAAGCAATTTCAACTTTTGGCAAGCATATAAAAAAACCTCCCATCCACCTTAACTCCACCACCAACCAGTCACTCCAACCCCGAAATATATCACACTTAGCCACATGTTCTCAAATCTAAAAGAAGATCTCGTCTATCTTCTTCTACTTCCATACAACATGATTGGTGAATGGTTTGATAACCGTTGCAGAAGAGGAATCTGGATCATGTTGGGAGCCAACTCCTCCAAAGAAGTAGACACTAAAAATCTCTCCACTCTTAATCTAGATATTGGGTCCTCCGACCTAAACCAAGTGAAAGAGGCACGTGTTAAAAGGAAAATAATAGGAAAAAGGTTATCAATAACACCAAAACCCCTTCTGTGGGAATCTTATGGTATTAAAAATCCACCTAAACCCCAAAGCATATACCACCTCCCCATCTCAACTCTTAACTCCTCCCAAAAAAAACATCTTTGACCCCTCCTTATAGGTCCATAGATACCCCCAAATCCCCACTAAATTCCATTGCTAATGAATCTAAACTGCATCCCTAACACAAACCCCCTATTGTTGACCTCCACATACTCCACCTTCTATCATCCCAAGGAATGAGTATTCCTCCCAAATTTCCCCGGCTGAAATACAGTCATACTTCAGTCAACCTCCCCCCTCCCTTTCCTAATAATGCTATTTGTAAAGGTCTTCAAAAAAAATTCTTGAAAACATATCACATCTGCCACTCATCCTCTCAAACCTACTTTAATGATGGCCCTTTTGTTGGGGTCATTCATTCCCTCACATTCCAACTCATAATTTTACAATCCATCAACACATTATTTCCCCTCCCCTTTCTTCATGTTCACCACCAACCACCTTGTTTTATCTTCGGTACACCACAATCATAACTCCACCATTATGTGCCTCAATAGGTAACCTATTTTCTCCACCAATCCAATTTCACTCAAACGTCATCCCCTCTAGCCTCATAATCTATACAACTCAACATATCAAGTACTTTCTGGTAACACAACAACCCCTTCGGCACTAGAAGCAAAAGAACCAGACCTGTAACAGGACTGTCTGACGTCCCTTGGTCAAAGGACATCAATTATGTAGCATTACAGTACCAAATAACTGATGTATCTGATTTCAAGGTTCTATTAGTTTTTTCTATTATTTTCTCTAAGTACGAAATATTTCATTTTGGAATTTTAACGTCACTGAAGACTGACTTGCATCTTTTGTTGATCAGTTTTAGGAGTATATTTAATGAGCTTAAAAGAACTCTTCTATATCTCGATCAGTTCTTGAAAAGTTATTCCCCTGATTCACACTTGAGAAAACTAATCCAGTAATCCACAGTTAAACAAGAAGGTTCAGAATTCTTCGATTGTTGGCAATTTGGACAGGCTGTTTGGTCTTTTTTTTCAAATTTTCAACAATGCAGATCGGGATCGTTTGAAAGTGTAAGAAATATAATTTTTCATACGAGCTCAAGTGGCTGTAAAGACATTTGAAATGTTATATATGCAGCAGACTCAAGCCGATGATTGAAGGATGATGAGACAGATTTATCCCATTCCAGAATTGAAAGGGCCTTCCCCCTTATGACTAGCTTGAAAGCTTCGTCTTATTTCGTTATCGATAAATCTACATAAGGTTGTAATGCTTTAGAAGATTTAAATGTGACATTAGCAGGTAGGCAAGGTACTCAAATATTGGAAGAATTTACATGGATCACAAGTTGAAGTTGGTCTTATCCAGTCATAGTTTGAACGTCTTTCTTTTTAAGCATCACTAGGTGAAGGGGGGAACAGACTGAATTTATTGATAGAGATTCTAGCCAAGAAGGGTCATCTCTCTAAAGTTCTTATTTCTTTCGTTTTTATCCTATTGTATAAGCAGTGTAATCTTTACAAAGTTTGAAACACAAAAAATGTTAAGATTGACAGAACTCATTCGACAATTCAAATGAGATTATAAAGTTCTCTTTATCCGAAACCAACGCTTAACTTAGGCTTTGTCCATGGATTGTGGTCCAAAATGCAGGCAATCCAAATATCTAGGCGGAGTTTTTAAGAGAATGATATGATAGACGAAGATGTAATACACATACTAAAACAGAGTGTTGTATAACTGCAGATGCTAAAATGGGTGTGGTGTTACGCAAGATTGGATAAGGTTAGAGATAACCACATCTGACAAACTATACAAGCCGCGCACTGGCGCACATAAAAAAAATTTAACAAGAGAAGGTCGTCTGAGATGTTTTGGCCATGTCCGACATGGTATTCTAAGTAGATAGCTCCATAGGTGTGATAGTGTACTAAGTATATGTGCTAAAAAGAATTGATGCAAGCCTAGAACTATAAAAAAGAAAGAAAGTTTCTCCAAAGTAACCTCAAAAAGACAAGCTAATGGATGTAAAAAAACTAAATTTGAAAAAATACAATAACAAATTAAGCAAACATTGTTATAAAAACCAATGCTTTCTTTAGGAAGCTTTAAACTCGAAACTTAAAAACCAAGTGTAAGATCGTATTATACCAGAATTTTGGAAAAGCGTTTGTCGATCATGACTTTGAAGAAAGAGCTAACAATTGGTGAAGGATCCCTTTGTCCATGTATCAACATGCACGTGCGGGTACACATTTCACATGCTTCATTGTGGTGAACCATCTCTCTTCTCCTGACAAAGTGCGTTCCCTTTCCACAACTTTCTTCCCCACTACATAGAGCCATTACAACACTCATATAAATATTGCTTAGAGATAGCACATTGGGGTGCCACAAATTTGTTCAGAGGCCACTAAATTGAAAAAAAAAAATGGCATGCTAACATTGCAAATGTAATTTAATATTTTTGTACAGTAAGGAGGAGTAGGGACATGGTTTTCGACATGGACATGTGCTTCACCATTTACAGAAACATGAAAATTTCTATGATACAAAACGTAAAATTCAATACCTAGTCAAAGATTTCATCTTTTTCAATAATTCGGAACACTATTTACTAGCCCTAGCTTCTTATAGCAACTCAAAGTAATCATCGCTACGGTAGAATAGGCAATTCAGTAAAGTAAACAGAAATGAAACTAAAGAGGGAAAAAAATACCAATACCTGCGTTAATGGCGACCACCGTGAAGCTGCGCTTAAGTCAGCAGAAGCTGCCGTGAATAAGCCTCCGTTTGTATTTTGAAGTTTTTGAAAAGGTAAAAATTTTACCCTTGAGAATAAATTTCATTAGGTGGATTCAATTTTTTTTTCTATTTCATTTTATTTTTATAGATTTTGTTATGCTTTTTTTTTTTTTGTTACTGTTATTAATTTATACTTATGATATTAATTATTATTTTAAGTATATATTTTTAACTATATTGTTTATATTTCTACAAAGTTATTGTCTCCGATGAATATATACACATATAGTAAATATATTATACAAAAAATAATTATTGTACTCAGTTTCAACAATTCATGTTTTGATATTATATATAAAATTCTTGAATTTTGAAGTACTATATAAATAAGTTAACATATTATCTATTTTTACATAGATAAGTAGTTTCTCACTTATCAATTGAAAAAATTAATTATGCAAGTTCAAAAGATATTTTCATGTTTAGTCGTGATTTCTTTTTTGAATCCGTAACAAAATTTTGAACTTTTTCTAAGACATATATCACAATTGTATAATCTATGCAACTTAAAAGTGTTTTTTTCCTTACGAGATGTCTTTGTATATATATATATTCTTATTTCTTCTTTGTTTTCCTTTTAATGTTGATTAAATAACCAATGATTTATTATTTCCTGAACAATTCATTCATTATAGGTTCTTGAGTTATGTGATACTGACAAATAATCAAATTCATGCTGGGATATTGCTAAAAAGAAAAATTTAAGAACCTACTTTTTTCCATTATTTTTATTGTATGAACATTAACAAAAGAATATTTGCAAGTTTAATGTAATTATTATTTATGACAGAAGCGTGGGCAATTACCTAATTTAAATATATTTTTAGAGCACTAAAAAATAGTTTTTAAAAAAGTTAAACTTAAGTAATTTTTAAGTAATAAAAAGTAGAGTAGTATCTATTTTCAACTTTGTTTTATTAAGTCATATTAAAGTTATTTTTAACTTGGTCAAACATTCCAAAAATAAAAAATATAACTTAAAAATAGATTTGACTAACAAGTAGGATTGACCTACTTTAAAGTCCATCCAAGCAGCTGTTTGGATGGGTTGAAAAGTAACTATGAAAAGTAACTATTAAAATAGAATCAGATATTTTAAATTGCAGATGAGTTATTTGACTATGAGTTTGACGTGTGTCGTCGATAATGAGAGAGGTATATTTGAAAGGATAACATAAAGGAGATATTTTGACCGAAAGAATAATGAAGGGTGTATCTAAGGTCAAACTACTTAATTACACAAATATTCGTGCTATATTTTACTAATTCTCCCTAAAGTTTGAAATAATTACATTTTACTCACTAGTTAATGATGTCATATCAGATTTCAAGTCCAATACACCTAGATACATGTACATTTGCTTTTAGATACATTGTCATAGAGAAAGAGGCAAGCAAGATAGTCTATATATCTCAGATACATGAAAATCATATTATATACACTGATACCGCTTTGTGGAAACCTAGAACAGAAGAAAGTCTCTTTAGGATGGCTCTGTCCTAGCTAGACCGAGTCAAAATGAAGACAAAATAAGATCATTGGTGTACGAAATTTGAAACGCCAACAGAATTTGCAAAGAATTATTTTAAGTTACATTATAGATGTAATAATGTATTGGACAAATTTTCAGAAAGTGAAGAGAAATAAATTTCACTGGTGTACTATGGATATTTGCAAAATGATCATACATGTAGGAATAATTCACCTATTTATTATAAAAATTCAGTCCACGTTCAATATTCATGTACACGTTAAAAGAAGCCAATATACAGATTGACTTTTTAACCATAAAGCAAGAACAGGATTAGCTAACAAATCATAAGCACTCCAAGCAGTAATTAACAATGAATTTTCTGTCTTTTGTTGGTGCTAGACTTGTGTTCTGGGAAGAACAAAACCTAGCCTTCTCTCCTCAAAAGAATACTCAATCTCTACAGGAATCTCCTCGACTGGCTTCGAATAATTGCAAGGAACAAGAGCATTATGAACAGGTGTTACAGCTGTCTGCATGGGGGCAGACACAGTTAAAGGAGTAGAAGGGACAGGAATTATTGGCACTGTGAGAGGAGTTCTGTTCTCTTCTTCTGTAGTATAAAGAGTCTTCACTGGGGTAGAGAATATTTGGCTACTTGGAAGCATCTTATTCGCCATCTCATTATGATTATGCTTTCTATTCTGATCTTCCAAAATGTTAGTTGCATTGAACTTGGATGAATCAGTGGAAGAAATGGGGGAGAAAGGCTTCCGTGTCATAGTTTTCTCCAACTCGCAACCGTTTACTGTATTGGACTGCTTTTTCAAAGGAAGTCCAGCAAGATCCAGACCTTTCCGCCCTACACGGAGAAGTGTAGAAGATAATTAGCAGCTGATATTTCCACCAAGTTGATCAAGGGTTATAATAAGGAGATTAATATTGTGAGAAAATTACCTGATGATAGAGCTGGCAATCCATCATCGTTGGAATAATTGAATTGAAAGAGATCAGATTTCTTTGTGTTATGTGTGTTTGGTGTAGCTTTGGTTGAATTGAATTCAGTTTTTGGAGTTTGGGGCATTGTTCCCCCAATAGAAAGCTTCGGAGTTTGGAGCATTGTTCCTCCAACAGAAAGCCTTCTATTGGTTGCACCACTGCATGACATTCTACGACCCTTTTTGGCACTTTGGTTCTTCATAGGACTAGGCTTTGAGCCATACATAGCTTCATGTTCTGCCATTAATTGTCCCTGAAGTTTCTTCTGGTCCTGCATTGAGAAAAATATGAAGGTTTTAGAAGACTGACTCATCAATGATGAGCAAACATTTTTATAGCTTCAACAAAAGTCAATTGAGGGTTCAGTTCATACTCGTTGTCTTTTGCGTTCTTCCTCCTTTTCTTGCCGTAAGATGTTATACTCTTCAAGCATAGCGAGAAGACGGATCTAGCAGAAAGTAGATCAAAACTTGAGGGGAAAGCTCACGTGCTGCCGGTAACTTATACCAGAAAATTGACATATTTAAAAAAGCAAAAGTGAAGAGAACATACTCCATCATAAGTGAAATCAATTCCTCTCTCATTTTCCCATGCTTTTGTTTTTGATGCCAATGCCTCTACCATTACTGTTCAATAACATTAATACGATCAGACACATCAGTATCAGGCAATATTGTAGTTCAACAACTGTAATTGTGTCAAATTTCTTTGTTTCCCAAACATCAGGATACATAACAAGTTGTCAAGAAGTAATAGTTCAAAGATAAAAATAATAACATTATTATTTTTCTCAACACTGAAGTCACCAGATCTATAAGACAATGATTTCATATTAAAAATGAGACTCCAGACAAATGGGACAAAACAATCAGGATGTAACTTATACCTGGAAGCTTATTAACCAAAGTACGAGCTTTCTCAGCACGCTTTAGAGTAAGGTGTGCACCTCGTCCAGCATTGTAACGATTTTCATCCTGGGCAGGAGTCAAAGGAGATAATTGAGTGATAATGAGTATACTTATAAAGCACATTACAATGCAAGTCAAAAGCAAACCAACCCTGTTGTATTCTTCAAGCCAGCACTCCTCCTCGCATGCAGCTATCCATTTCTCCACCTTGTCTAATATTTCTTTCCTGCTGAAGGCTTCTTCTTTAACTTGTGCTACTTGGAGTTCAATTTGCTCGAGGATAGAAGCAGCATCAACAGCTCCTTTAAGAGAGCAAAAAGGCAAAAAAATCTTGACATTAATCACATAAACAGGCTGTAGGCTTAAGACTAGAACTGCCTGTTGGCTACAAGATAAATACCAGATTCAATAGCTTCAATAGCAACATCCATCGCATTATCTGAATCAGCAACCATGTGTGTTTTTCTGCATATCTCTTCTAGTTCTGATCTTTTCTTCAAAACAAGCTCTTTCATTTTGCTTGCTTTCAACTCTTCCAAGCGGGACAATTCTCCCTCAACCTTGATAGTAAAATATTTTTAGTGTC
Organism: Solanum pennellii; assembly: GCF_001406875.1. NCBI lineage: Eukaryota > Viridiplantae > Streptophyta > Magnoliopsida > Solanales > Solanaceae > Solanum > Solanum pennellii. The sequence continues at coordinate 1,801,671 of NC_028639.1, read as the reverse complement.
ATTTCCCATAGTACACTCTCAAATGACAAAAGGAATAGTCGTGTAGTGGAAGACGCCAAAATAATTTATCTAATTATACATTTACTTACATAATTAATGAAATCCACTGACAGGATATTTGGCTCTGTTATCTCATGTTCTGAGGCAGCTATCTTACAAGTAACATTCTGAAAAGTCTGTTGCTCTTCAATGGGGGTGTCCATCAAATTCCATAGTTCCAACATGGAAGATGCAAGCTCTTGCAGCTGCGACAATAAGAAGGTCAACAATGTGTATTGAGTTAAAAAGGAAAAAAAAGAATCAGTGACTTCAGAACAATTTAATAATTTGCATACCCGTTTCATCCTGAGTAACTTAACCTCTCTTAGTCTTCCTATTGCAGCAGCTAAATGTTGGATGGTGTCATTACTTATATTCTTGGTTCCTTCAGATTCCCCTAGACTCGGATGAACCTCATTGACAGTATTTTTGAAATCCATACCAAGAACCAAGCATAGTGAGTTCAAAGTACTTAGGTGGTCCAGAACTTGTTTTAAGCGTTCACTCTGCCACCAAAGGATAGTAAAAATCAGTCAAAATAGTTGTTCTTTCATTTGCTCGGGAGTATGGGGAGATTTGGAACAACTGAATAGAGTGCAGCAGAAAACTGACCTTCTCCTTTTGAAGTGCCTGCAGTTCAGCATGTAATTCTTCTAGCTTTCTTAACGATAAATCACTTTCATCAATTACCACAGCAGTAGAAGTACAACCAGTGGGTTTAAAAATTTCATCCCTTATCTTCTGTAACTGCTTTGTAACTTCAATGAATTGATTCTTTCTATCAGATTTCCTATTGCGCATCTCTTCCAATTCTGGAAGAATGGTTCTAAGTTCTGCCTTCAGACCTCCAAGGCTCTGATCAGACTGAACACAACATTCATAGTAAAATTGATTACTATTTCATGAAACTAAAATTAACACGTAAATCTCATTTAAAAACATACAATTACAAGCTATTATTTCGAATTATCATCTCGGAGATTGGATAAAGAACAAAATGTATGTCATTTCTTTCTACAAATCCCTGAAAAGATAACTTGTAAGGCTATTTGGTTATGTTTTCCTGACCTGCCTAATATGAACTGGTCGCTCCCCCATCGCAGAACAGATAGCTGCCAGCTCTGCTTCAGCATCAGCAATTGCCTGCCTTAATTGAGCTCTACTCTTGTTAGCCTGATCCACCTTTCTTCTATATACTTCTAAACATTCTCGTTCAAGCTCATACAGCATTTTATCCCTTTCAGTATCAGATTCCCCAACTTCATCCCATATAATCTTTAAAAAAAGGAGGAAAAAAAGAAGGAAACATGTTTGAACTGCAAGATTAGTATCAAGAACTGATGAATTTCGAACAAGTCACTAGTAGCTAATTCATGAAAATTACCTGCAATTCATATAGCAATGTTCCACATGTAGTTTCCATTTGCTGAACTGAATCACCTTGAGCAGCTGTCATCTTAAAAGACCTCAGATCTGTTAACAAAAAACAATCTTTATAAGATCAGTGTAGCATAAAACAAACACCATGAGAACACAAACACTAATCTCATTAATTGAAGTGAAACTTAAACCCTAACTCATCATTCCCACTACTTCTACTGAACAAATCCAGAAAACACATCCAATAAACCCTAAATCATATCTACAACAATCAGGGATTGGTAAAATAGAGATAGAATGGATTTACTTTCATCCGTTTCCATCATTTAGGAAGAAAAAGAACAAAAATCCATGATTTACGCATCGATTTTACATTATTTTCCTATAAATTTACACATCATAGAAGCATAAAATTTGTTGGGAAGTACCTGAATCAACAGTTATGTTACAATTTGGAAATCGAAAGCTGAGATGTTTTTGTTCCGGATGCTAATTGATGAGAGGATGTTCAAAATTATTGATTCGAATGAAGCTAACGATAGAGAGAGAGAAATGGGAAGAAAAGTAGCCGTTAAAATATGAAAAATTCGACCGTTGAAGATGAGCGGATCTATAGTTTAATAGTCATTCTGCAAAAAGTTTAGTAACGTTCGACCGTTTCGTCCCTTGATTTTCTAATGTTTCAAATTAGTCCATAATCTTACGAAAAATGGAAATATAGTCCTCGAGTTTGAGTTTTATACCTTGGGCCAACTTTACCTTACTGTTTTTTTCTCTTTCATTAAAACTTGGTGAATCTCTCTACGTGATTATTGGTGTCATATTTCACATTCTAATTAAGAATATTTTTTTGATGATGTATAGTAAAAATTGAGCTCAACATTCAAATAGCAAAAACTTAAATGTTGAATTGGTTCCGTATATATCTTAAATTTATCTCTTCATATCTATTTGCTATAAATGATAAAAATCTAGAAATAGGATGACTTAATTATTGCCATACATACATATACTTTTTCTTTTTTGAAATTTTCTTATTATTTAATATAAGGGAGAAAATATAGATTTCTCCTGAACTTGTCTCGAAAAGTTAGTTACACATTTTAACTATTTTAACGATCTTTACATACATGAACTTGTTTATAGTGGAAATAATGCCCCCTTTGAAGATGACATGGCAAAGAAAGTGTTTCACTTTCCTTAAGGTGCGTGAATAGAATTAAAAAAATGTTAAAATGACAAATTTAAACATGTGGCACTATGTTTTTTCATTTTTTTATTTTCCCCCTCCTCCCCCCAATTTTATTTTAAAAAAATGTTTTCACAATTTTCTTTTATTTTAACATCTTCTTCTTCAATCATTCTTTACTTTGTCACCATTAATTATTGTTCCTTCACCTTATACCCATGGACACATATTCAAATCCTTACCGAAGAATTCTAAAAAAAAAAAGGAGTGGAAAAGAAGATGATTTTCATCGGAAGGTTAATAAATTTTCAAATTGAACTTCATAATTTTCCTGCTCAAACTCGTCGAAGAATCCACCAAAGAAGATTATTGGAGAGAGAAATCATTAGAAAGATAATGACTTCTATTGAAAATCCTACGATTATTTATGCATAAAATTCATGATTGTATTGTCTAAAATTTTCAAAATCCATTGAAGGAAGTGATTAGTCTATGTTTGGCTTGTTGGAGCACCATCAATAGCATATTTGATTATTTACTATGCACAAATAATACAAATGAAATGCTTAATTTGCATCCATAATTATCAAGAAAATTTATAGATCATAAAGTAATTTTGATCGTCTTTTCAGAAGGGAATTAATATCATTGTGAATAATATTAAGTGTATAATAGATATCATGATACTTTAAACGTGTAACTGACTTTTCGAGATAAATTTAAAAAGAAAATATTTTTCTCTTTCTTTATTTAATTTTGTTAAAATTCAAATGAATTAGAGGAGGGAAAGAAAATGAAATTATCCATCATGAAAATCTAAATCACAGGCGAAAGGTTTGTTGTCAGTCCATAAGAGAAAACGATTTTTTCTACTTTAATGAAACAGCGAAAACAAAAGTAAATTTTTTGTAAAAGAAACAGTAGAATTTTGTACATAGCCAAAAAAAAAAGGTAAAAGAAACAGCAAATGACTATCATCTATTTAATTTCTTTTTGATTAAATTGCGAAAATTTAATATTTCGGATAATTTTATAAAAATGATAAAGTAAAAAGTAACATGATGATATGTTAAATTTATCGATAATTTATCAAATTCATACAAGAAAGTCCAATTTTACCGGTAAAATGCTCCCTACAAAAAGTGATTGTTTAGAAGGCTCAAACCCGAAACGTTTATGGGCGAGGGGAAAATAAGACGGTAGGAGAGGTGGGATTTTATTGCAAAAGGAAACGATATGTATATATAAGTAGTTATAATCATCCTGCACATACTTGAGACCTGAGAAAATCAAATTCATGTACTTTTATCTTACTGTGGAATGTGAATATCTAAACATAGATTACAACACCAGCTACAATAAGAGATCTAAAGTAACTACAAGCTGAACTCCTTTCCAGAGAGATAAATGTTTCTTCCGGTAGCTGTGCTGTAGAAACACGAAAAATGGTTATCGCAACGATGATCTTTCTCATGAAGCATTGCTCTGTCTTCTCTCGAATTCTCTCCTTACAAGATCAAATACCAGCTCATTCCATGTATCAACAGGACCTGGCATGCACCAATGCAAGCAGTCTTGTGGAGGGGGTTTACCATCAGGACCTCGTTTTGTGATTTTGTTTGGGTCGGGGCTTCTGTAAGGACCAGGATGACCATCATGGCGATATGCAAAGACTCCTGTGATATCCATAAATAGTAACGCGGACTTGTTGTTTCTCTTCTTAATTGCACGAGTGTAACCCGAGAATTGCTTTTCGTGCATTATGTTTGTGAAGCCATTTTCAGCCAGCTCACCATCCTCTGCAGGCTTCACTTTTCCAGTACATGATCCTCCCGTGTTCCATGCTCCGCCCTCGTAATGATCAGGTGAAAAGGAACGGACAATGGTGACACCACTGAAATTCGGATGTGTTGCCATGGCAGTCAGGATGGTTTCAACAGAGATTCCAAAAGCTTCAACATTATTGACCTTCATCTTTCTAGACTTGTCTGGCCACCACAGTTGTCCTCCAACAATCTCATTATTCAGAACATAAACAGATTGCTTTGCAAACCAGTGGCCGGAGGAGAGCACAACGACATCAAACTGGGGGATGTATTGCATGAACCCATCATCAGGAACATCAAGGTGGAGCTTAACTACACCTGCTGGAGCGAAATCAAGAGGCCCAGATGTTTGGTTGACAAGCCATGAAGACCAAATGCGAACAATCATAGTAGATGTGGATCTGAAATAGTACCGCTGCATTCTTCTGTTCCCACGATTTTTCGGAACCTCATACTGCCAAAAGGGAATAACAAGACACAAAAATTAGATGATGAGGCACAATGAACCAACCACCTGGCTTTTGATAAATGTACACTGGAAGAGGGACAAAACATGTATGAAGTTCTATAATTCAATTTGAAATACCAAAGGCTTCAGTGATAGTAAATATTTAGAAGGGAATCATGGATAATAAACATTAAAAGGGCTTCATAGATAATAAACATCTACGAGGGCTTCACGGCACAGATTCCAAATGTGAAATAACGATCAGCCGAGTTAGGATAAAGGAGATGCGGTCATCAGCTTCTTAAAGAAGAAAAGGAGAAACAAGATACAGGGAAAAGGCAGATATGAGACAATTCTGGAACACTTCACAGTTCACAGGGCACTATAACTCATTACTGATCAGGTCTGAGGCTCTCTTAATCATATACTACAAAAACTCAGTACATTAGTTGTACTGCTCATCCTATAGGGGGGAAACTTTTGGAGTAAAAATAGGGAAATGAGACTAGAACCTGACCTTGTTTCAGGAGCTGAGAACTTTGACACATATATTATATAAGAATATCGATGTTGTTCTACATTTTTCAACTAATGTAATTTTCGCTTTCAAAGTGTGTGCCCTTGTGTCCCTATTCAGGTGACATTCACATTTCAAGATACTGAAAATTAAAAGACAAGACAAAGACAAAGTCAAAGCAAATGCTGCAGAAAGTAGCAAAGAGATCAGGATTCAAGGTTGCTAGATAGCTAATCCAAGTCACACTCCAGAATTGCCAAACTACTGTACATTTTTTTATGACAGCACCCACTACCCTTTGGATGCACACAGAGGTAAAACCTCAGCTTCTACGCAATAGCTCACAACCCACACAGGGGAGGTTACCCACACTAGGCAAACCCAATGTGACGAGCTCGACCTAAAAGGCAAAACCTTTGTTTTCGCTGCCAAACTACTGTACATTTTGAGGAGCGTAAAGGTACCTGCCAAAGGATACACAGCATAGACTCCATCTGGTTGCGAGCAACTGAGTCACCAATGAATGCTAAAGTCTTTCCTCTCATTAGTTCCAAAAACTTCTTTGGATCAAATCGTGGCAGTTCACACTGAGCTGGTTTCCATCGCCAATTCTCATAATCCTTATCAGGCCTTCCATTTCCTTGACAGTTCTGCATCTGTGTCAGGACAGGGCAGGAGTCATTTCTGTACAATGGTCCGGACGGATCAGAAATCCATTTTCCATGATATAGATCACATTCTGCAACATTATCAAGGATGTTGAGAGTTTCAGAACAGCATCACAAAGAATTTGGTTTAGCAACTAAGTTAACTTGCAGTGAGCAAAGAAGTTGAAGCCAAATACAACTATGGAACAACTTCATTAGCTAGATAAAACAAATCTCGAGTATTTTAACAACTCATATTGTCTCAAAAAAATACAGGAGGGCCATATCTTTTCGGCATATAACTGGAACATCTCTAACAAAGTATGAACACAAGTAATGTAAATTAGGTCTTAGTTCTAACTCATACCCCAAAAGATTGAGAAGGATTGTCCAAGCCTTATAAGGAATCCACCCATCTCATCAACCACCGATGTGGGACTTTTATCATTCTTTAACACCCCACCTCGCGCCCAGTGCTTAGCATCTAGTGCGTGGGCAATTTTGATTTTGGGGGCTCCAACATCAGGTGAGACGGGCCCTGCTCTGATACCATGTGAAATTAGGTCTTAGGCCAAACTCACACCTCAAAAGCTAGCTCAGAGGGAGAAGGATTCTCCAAGCCTTATAAGAAGTTCACCCATCTCATTAACCACCGATGTGAGACTTTTGTCATTCTTTAACAAGTAGCTTGCACAAAACTTGTCATTTGTACTATCTATGGTGAAATTCAGCTAATAGATTTGCTTAACAGGTAGTTAGAATGAGATTTCAGCAAGATGGAAACTAAAAACAACCATTTTGATGTAGTGTGCAGAAAGTTATCCATCTCACTTAAGATACTGCAAATTACATCCCGGGAATATGATCACCATTAAACATCAACATCCATTAACTTAGTTTGTCTTCAAGCTATCCTGCATTTGTTCGTTTGCATACTCACGATTTTTTATATTCAATTCGTCAGTATTGATTTCATGAACGATTAATACGAATAACAAGAAGAACTAAAAAGCAATTCAAAATTTAAAAAAAAAAAACTACTTGCTTTGATAAACAAGAAAAAAAAGAGCTCATCATCTAGTAAAACAATGAAGATATGAGTGCAGAGTCTAGCAAGATACAAATAAAACAAACAAGGGATGAAAGTTGAACCTGGATCTAGCTTAGCCTGATTTACGCTATTTGGTCCAGTAGATGAAGATTTTACGTCCTCTGAATGGGTATCAGAAGATGGAAGTGTCCCTTCATTCTTGCTTTCCTTCTGCGAACTAACATTGTTACTCTTCTCGTCTTCTTGCTTTGATACAGGATGTGGTTGAACCACAGAATGATTGGATTCTGACAAAACAGGTATTTGGGTAGAATTTTCAACTAGTTCCCCCTTAGAATCTAGCTCTTTCTTTTCGTCTTGAGACTTGGAAGTCTGGTCCTTTTCATCCTTAAGTCCTTTTTCATTGTTTTCCTTCGCCGTCAAATTAAAGTTAGGTGTACCATTAATAACAACATTATCACGACGAGGATCAGCAAATTTTACCCTATCCCCATCTAATAAATTAGGCCTTGTCAACTGATGAACACCATAAAAATACTCATGGACTGCAGCCCCAATAGGCTGAGAAACCAGAAATGAGGAAGCAAGAATTAAAAACACAGCAAGACCTCCTACTGTAGTTACAATAGACAATAGTGACTTTGGATAGGACAGCGCGGAAGGATCTTTAGGTGAAAAAGAAGACATAGCTTCTCAAATGTCTAGCAATCTCTAGAAAAACATGGGGTGTTCTAGAACAACTGATGTCACTAGGATGTGGCTTCAAAACCACAATCCCCAAACCAAAAGAAACTACAAAAAAGAAAAAGAATCTTTACCCAATTTTGAGAATGTTGAAGCTCTCAATACCAGAATAACCACCTTTAGAGAACTACGGCCAACTAAAGCTAAGAAAAACAAATCACTTCCTGAACACCAACTACACAGATAACCTGCAAAAACTGAAAATTCTAAGCATAAGCAAAAAAATCAAAAAATTGAATAACCCTATATAACAAGCAACAACACTTAAATATGGATAAGCAATATCAAACTAGAAAAACAAAAATCCTAAAAACACTCCCTAATTTTATCCGATTTATCAAAAATGAACCCATTCAGAACCAAAGAACTAACCTTCAGGAAAACCAAAATCAACCCATTTCATAAAATTCAAAGCTGATGAAAGCAAACCCACAAATGAATCTTCAAAATACACCGGAAACTCACAAACAAATCGCCGGCGAGCTCTGCTTACAGTCAAAGTTTTATTTTTTTTTGGAGTAAAATGAAAGCAACGTCAGAAGAATAATATCGGATCTGGCGATGCAAAAATTAGTACCAGTAGTATAACAATTGATTATGGGGATTATAAAAAAAATATCAAAACTTTACAAGATCTGGATGAATAAAATTGATTAATGCGGCTCTCATACACGAACCACATATTAATTTGAAATTTGTAATTAATTAAAGAAACCTAATTAACAATCGTCAAGGTTGGATACAGGTGGGGTACTGTTGAGCATGTGATTATTTCTGTGTCACGTTCACCGTCAAAATTAACTTAAATACGCATCATTATAAATTGTTTTTTTTTGGGATAATACACAAGTACTTTTCAATCTATGTCCGAAATTTGAGAAACACATTTATACTATAGACATTTCTTTTCAAGTTAGTGTCACGTAGATCGAAAATGGATAGAAAATTACTTATAAAATAAATTCAGAGGTCTAATAAAACTTATGTATAGTATACGTATATCTAAAATTTTGGACTTTGAAAAAGTGCTTGTGCATTTTTCTTTTTTTTTATAATTAAGTTTACACGTAATCAAGAAATAATTATTTTAGTATTAAAATAAATTATTGTGTTTTATGTTCTCTTTTTTTCTTTCTATAAATGTTGGTATCACGAAGAAAGGAATATTATTCTTGTTCGTTGAATTTGTTCTTTTTTTCATACAAAAGGAAAATATGCATGTATGCTATGAATTTGGTACCTATAAATGAATGTCTTTTAAGAAGAATGAAAAAAATAATATATTATCTATTTATGTTTTAAATTTCTTGAAAATAATAATTTTTTATTTATTTTTTAAACGGATAAAGAAAAGATCTTTTTGGGTAAAGAAGCGAATAGTTATACAGAAATTAATTAATTTTATTATTTGTATTTTTATATAACAATATACTCATTGTCATTTTATTTTATTTTTTGTTCAAAATTGGCTTTCAACTAGACAAACAACTTAGAGTTTAAATATGTTTCGAAAAATAAATCAATTTGTCGTTAAAATATTAAAGGAGTGTTGTTTTCAAGTATATTTATAATAGTCTCGATCCTTAATTGTTTGTCCATTTTTCTTTTTTAGTTATTTATAATTATTTGTCCATTTTGATAAATTTTTTAAAAAAATATTTATTCATTATATTCTCAATTAATTATTTTTTTTAAAATGAAACTTTTTGAAAATACTAAAGTTTTAACTCAAACATTTCATAATTAATAGAAATATAATGGTAAATTTATTATATTAATAATTATTTTTTATTTTAATACATTCTCAAACATGCATTAGGTACTGACTTTCTCCTTTCTTATTAACTCTCACTTTAATTTTAAGAAATTATCTCAAAATATTATCACATTAGAAATTTAAGGCTAAGAGCCTGTTTAGATTTATTTTTAAAAAAAAAATAATTAAGTCAATAAGATGCATTTTCTCTGGCCGTTGCAGGGCACTTCTTTGACTAAAGCAACAAGGGCTTTAGGAGTTACACCGGTTTGCCTTCTGGCTTGACTTAATGGATTGAGAACGAGGAACAGCTATCGTGATACTGGCTTTTAACCGAATTGCAACTTTCTAGCTCTTAGCTTGACTGCCTCTACCGAGAAGCTCTCTCTCGCTTCAGCCCAACCAATTCACAGACGATGAAAAGAAGTCCTCAAATCCTAAGTACACTAAGTGGGTAAAGACGAAACAGTTGCTCGTTTGAACACAAAATATTGTCTCATTATAATATATGTTTTTTGGTAGTAAGTATATTTATAAATATATTGAGTTCAATGAAAAATATAGTAAATTACTGAATTATTAGGAATCGTTTGGTTATTATATAAGGCTCGACCTTGTATATAAATAACTTGGTTAATGTTGTATATCGTTTGGTTTGTAAGTAGAATAATAAATATTTATGTATTATTAATTTTATTTTTAGATAAACATCTTACAAAATATTTATTTGTTTTTGTATATATATACAAAAATCAATTGTATTAAGTTATAGTAATATGCCTAATTTATAATGTATATTATAATTTGTATATTTTAGTTTTTATATACAGAATACTGGAGTTAAGTATATATTAAGTTTGTATATTAATATAGTATATATAATGTCGTTTAGACAGTTGTATATTGACATGTTCAAGTACCATATTCATATACACATACTAATACACAAAAAAATATAGTTTGTATATATATACAAAAGAATTACAATTACAAATATAATTTATTTATACATTTTTTTTGTTATTATACAAAAATGCAATTATATCATATAATTAATCTTCAATATCTTATTATTCATATCAACATCAATCTGTGTGGCAATCGTTGTATAAAACTCAAGAAACATTACTTATTCCTTAAACACTATACCCTCTATAATATAATCAATGTAACTATTTGTATCGTCCTATTTTTCAGAATGCATAACCAAAATAGCCAATGAAGACATTATTTGAAGAATTTTTAATCAAAACTTTATTTCAAATCATGCACAAATAACATATATACAGTTGATACAACATTTTTATACAATCAATAATCAATAATAACAAAATTACATTTACACTGATCTTCGTACTCATATACTAATACTGCATCTAAAAATGTATACAATTGTCTCCTACGGCTTTTTATGTAATACACTTATATACATTTCAACACATACATTACTACAGTATTTGTATATGAATATTAGAAATCACAAAACGTACCTACACAACTATATTACGGGTAACTAAATTAAAGACAAAACTAAAATTTTATAGATATATACAATTTTATCATACGACTTTCGTATACAAAATATTAAGATACATTTGCACATTGACATTACTGCAATAATTTGTTTATAAATATCAGAATACAGAAACTACCGTTTACGATAGATATTCAAATCAGTTTTTCTGAAACACGCCAGAATATCGTATATACAATTACGCTGTGGACATATACAAGTCTCAACACACAAAGGACCGCACATACATCCAACTTTGTAAATACAAGAGAAAACTGTATAATTACCGCAATTAATAACATGAAGTTTCCTCTAGTGAAACATTATTTGTCTTTGAATATATCAAGAAAAAAATTATTAAACTGATGCTTCGTTCGTGCGCAAAAACAAGTTATTTTTGTCTTTCAATTACTGTATAATTTCTTTTTTAAAAAAACATTGATTTTGAACGTTTACCTTATATTATGACATTATCTAAATTTATTATTACCTTATTTAACGCTTCAGTTACGATCTATTTTTTTTAAAAAAAATTGTATAAATAAATAAAAAAAAACATCATTTACAAAATTAAAGATACCTAAATATTTAAACTATATCCATAAAATGTAATTATGTAAAATATACCAATCTAATGTTATTTCATCAATTAAGTCTGCGATATATGAAATTTTTCCATATATAAACTATGAACACATATGGGCTACGTTAGGCCCATTTATGGCTGCGTATCAGTGTGAGTTCGGCCCAACTACCATTGCTCCATGTCTTCTTCAAGAGAGTTATCTTTCACAGCTATATCCACCTCAGTTGAAGCTTCTACGCTTCGTCCATTGTTAATCAGCACATTTATAACAGCTACGGAAGTAGAAAATTCTGTGCGGAAGAGGACAAGAATCAAATTAATTTCTCTACATTTTTAGGGTTTTCTTCTACTCCAATGGCGACTCACAGTTTTTCATTACTTCCAATCCAGTCTTTAACTTCCAATTCTAGCAACAAACAAAGTGAGAATACTAATACTTTTTTAACCCATAAGTATTGTAAAGCTCTGGCTACTAGTTTTACCGGCGGGAAGCTCTTGATTCGGCCGCAGAATTTGAACAGTGTTACTCTCAAACGTCGTCGTTCTACAGTAGCAACGGTTGCATTCAGCCTCCCTATTACGTAAGCTTTCATGTCGCTGTGTTTGGATTTCATTTGATTGTAAATTATTGGTTCCGTTTCAATTTGTTTGTCCTAGTGTTGCATTTGAAGTGCATTTTGCAAAATGAGTAACAAATTGTTGTTTTTTTGCTTTGCAGGAAACCAGAGGGTTATGAGAAACAGCCCAAGTATGTTTGCTTAGTTAGTTTAATTGGTGACTGTTTAGTTTTGTGTTTTTTTAAAATAAATGTAATCAACTATGCCTAAATCGCAGATCACTTGGAGTTGGTTTATGAATCATCTTTATCCATTTGATTTGTAATGTGAAAAAAAGCTTGTTGAATAATGTTGTAGATGGTCGTCAAGAGCAATACAGGCATTTGTAATGGCTGAATTAGAAGCAAGGAAGATCAAGTACCCAAATACTGGCACTGAAGCTCTTTTAATGGGCATCTTAGTTGAAGGTTAGCATCAAACTCAGTGGATGCTGCTGTAGAAACTACATTTTGATTCCTACTATGGCATGCGTGTGTGTGCGTGTATGGATGGTAATTGTCTATTAGGTTTGGAAGATAGTTTTTTGAGTTTGAATGAAGTGAGATTTGCTTTGCTAGGGACCAGTTTGGCTGCCAAGTTTTTGAGAGCAAACGGTATAACCTTTTTCAAGGTGACTGAAGAAACACTGAAGTTGCTTGGAAAATCCGACATGTATTATTCCAATCCAGAGTCTCCTCCCCTTACTAAACCAGCTCGGAAGGCTCTTGACTGGGCAGTCAACGAGAAATTGAAATCAGGTAATGCCCTTGCTTTCTATTAGAAGATGTATGTATCATTTATGGATTTGTCCAGAACAACCCCTGATATGAGTACGATATATAATAGACTTACTTGAGTGGTTTTAACAGTGACATCAGCTCTAGATAGTATACCATTTTACACTGTACAGAGGTGAGCATGCATAAGGTTTAATCAACAAGAATTAGAGCATGGACAATACATTATCTTATATAAGATATAATAGGGCTGATATATATTTAATCCTTATAAAAAAGGTATAATACATGAAAATCCCCTCTCAACTATAACCGTATTCCCGATTACACACTCAAACTTTTTGAATGACCTATTACCCCCTAAACATCTTCAAAGTGGAATTACAAAGGACCTATTACCCCCCTAAACTGGAATCTTGACCACCTTAAGAGGCCAAAATCAGATTTAATTGGCAGTGTAATGCTGCCACGTGTTTTCCGTGTACTCCTTTGTCCTAAATTATGTGATGCATTTTCTTCATTTAGTTTGTCCCAAATGAATGTTACCTTTCCATATTTGAAAATAATTTAACTTTTAGCTTTTCATTTTGACCTTAGTGAGTTGATTTATAGCCACACAAGTATCTATATCTTTTTTAGATCACAAGTTCCAAAATGAAAATTCTTTCTTAGTCTTCGGGCCTAATCAAAATGCATCACATAAAATGAGACAACAACAATGAACCCTCTATAATCCCACTAGGAAGAAGGTAGGATGTACACGGACCTTACCCCTACATTTGTGAGATAGAGAGCTGTGTTGTCAAAGGCGCGTTTAAAGGTGGTTAAAGTTCCAATTTTAAAATGTTAGTTGGTGGGGGTGATAGGTTCCTTGTGAAGTTTGAGTATGTAACTGGAAATCTAGTCATAGTTCAAGGTTTTCTTATGTATTACCCCAAGTGGTATGTCCTAAACATACAAGTGTACTAAAATGTATGTCAGGGCGCTTTTAGTATCTCACATTGTCCTTTCTGAGACAGCTCAAACTCAGCCAACAGAATTAGGCGGAAGATTCAAAGCTTCAAGTTTCTAACTCATCAAATAAAGAAATCTGACACCTATAAACTTGTAAAAGATATGTTTAGGTCCTTGTTTTTTTTCTGTAGAAAAATTTAAATCCTATCATAACCCGGTACCAAAGAATTATTACACTGTATGGCTAGAATAAAGTTGATTGATTGCTGCAACGAAGACTAACTTTTGCCTGCAATCCTCATTGAGCAAGCAATGAGGCTTGAGTGTGACATTTGTTAGATAGCCCATCAGTACTATCCATGATATGGCTATACCGCTATAGGCCTAACCAAATTTGACTGCTTGCTGTTGGAAAACTCTTACTTCTGCTTGCAATCCACATCGAGCAAGCAATGAGGCTTGAGTCTAACATGTATAGGATAACCCGCTTTAGGATATAGTAACATTAGTGGCATTAAATGTACAAATGACAATTGCTTTCTGGAAAGGTGGATATCCAATCTGTAAATCCGCATCTTACTATCACCAAATAGGTAAATACTTTAGAATCTGAGTTGTGTGACATCTAGGCCTGCTCCTCTAGTCACTGTGATGGAAAAAATAGCATCTTTAAATATATTCAGACTTCACAGGGTATTGTAGTTATCATCTTTTAGGTTTAGGTTTTGTAGGTGACACCTGTATGTTGGTTGGATATTGGTGCAATAGGATCCTTTTCTGGACCTAATTGAGGCATGCAAGTGCGATTGAAGTAGGCATGGAACCAAGAGGGTACGACATGAAAATATTGAGTTGGGTACAATTTCTGAACATGCTGTGAGGATGCAAAGTTGGCTATCTCATGCAAAGTTGGTTATCTAAACAAAGTCCGGGTAATAGATTTATAGTGGTTAAAATTCCAAATACAGATTAGGGTTAAAAACAGGTCTATTGAAAACCCAAACTAAAACGAACTAAGCATCTGGGTTTAAGTTTGGAGCAGACAGTTGAGATACCATCAAAGCATCATGGTTCCTTTCCGTCCATAAGAACCACAAAATAGTAGCAGGAACCATAGATCAGATTCTTTTAATGAATTTCTCAACTCTTCAGTTGCTCCAGCTAACAAAACCTCTCTGGGGCTGCTTGACAAAACCCACTGTGGACCAAAAAGAGAATATTGACTAGATATCAGCAACAATAGGACAGATGGATAACAGAATCCAGGCTGCTCACGCACAGATAGCATCTGTTAGCTAAGTGGAATTTTCTTCTGCTAAGGTTGGCTTGAGTTAGGCATGCATTATTGAGGGCCAACCAACAAAACATACGGACTTTGGGGGGCACCTTGATCTCATATTCTAGCTTCCATGGCCATTGATCAATTAGAGCTTTGTTGGAGCTCAAAAGCTGATAATTTGCTCTTAACTGAGTATAGGCTACTGCTGTTGCTACCTCATTAGATCATGTCATTCCTCTGAGGGCTGATAGTGATTGGCTGGAGGTTGCATAGGAGAGATGTCAATTCTTCAAACTCCATGTCATTGAAATTTCTTCTCAGTCCTGGGCACCAGATGTTCTCTTAGTTCTGCAATACGGTGGACTCTGGATTGGATGCAATTGAGAATAACACAGTGTGGGCCTCCTTAACAGTAATCTAGCCTAACCAGAGATCTTTCCAAAAGAGAATATCATTGCCATTACCCACACACAGAGAAGTATTTAGGGAATAGTCAGTCCACAATTTCCTGATTTTTTTCCATAGACCAAATAACTTCCTTCCAGAGACTCATACTTTCTTGATTATGTAATGAATAACCTACGTGGCGCCCTCACAAACCAAGATTCCCTTTTAAATTTATTTATTTCCAAAACTAGCCTTCCCTTTAAAGTTGTGACTTTTATGAAGAGTTGCAACTTCAATGAAGAGTTGCGACTTTTATAAAAAGTTATGACTTTTATGAAAAGTTGTGACTTTTATGAAGAGTTGTGACTTTTATGAAGAGTTGTGATTTTTATGAAAAGTAGCGACTTTGATGAAGAGTTGCAACTTTTATGAAAAATTATGACTTTTACGAAGGGTTGCAACTTTTTAAAATAGTTGTAACCTTTCCGATAAGACACAATAAACATTTGTGAAGGCTACCCTTTGTTGTCTATAAAAATCTCATTTTAAAATAACGAAAATTATAAACCTTTCTTCTTCTTCTTCACAACTAAATATTTGTGTACTTTGTTCCTGTTGAGTGGCTCACTGACACCATTGCTTATTTATAGATCTTGGTATGTATTTTTACAGTCATTAATTTATATTTATGTTATTAAGGATAAATGATAAGATAAGTTACCCTTATCTCAAAAAAATGATAAGATGTAATAAGTTTCATTTTCCTTTACATTATTAATGTTTGTTATCGCGTAATCTTGTATATGAGATAATAGTGTTTCAGTTTTAATGACTGATAGTTTTAAAATATTATTTTATAAATTGTGACATTAAATTCCCGCGTTAAGCGCAGGTAAGTTTACTAGTATGTGAAATAAAAGTATATCGGTAGGGTCGGAATGATGATACAACTCTACTGAGAAAGAATTATATGGGTAAGGTTGATATGATGGCACAACCCTATTAAAAATAAAAATTAAAGGTGTAGAGTCGAAAATCATATGGTTAGAGTCGGATTTACGACATGACCCTACTGATAAAAATTTTATGGGTAGGATCATAATGATGGCACGACCCTATACAAAAAAGAAGTAGTCACCTAATAAATGATGCTACGCAAATCAGATATAAAAAAGTAGTCATTGGAAAGATGGCATGGTGCTACACAAATTGGATATGAGAAAGTAGTCAATGGAATGATGGCAATGTGCTACACAAATTAGATATGAGAAAGTAGTCACCGGAATGATGGCATGGTGCTACACAAATTAAATATGAAAAAGTTGTCACCGGAAAAATGGCATAGTGCTATACAAATTAAATATGAAAAAGTAGTCACCCGAAAGATGGCACGATGCTACAAAATTATATATAAGAAAGTAATCATCGGGATGATGACACAGTGCTACACGAATTAGATATGAGAAAATAGTATGGTGACCCAACTTTTGCTAATATAATTGTTGGCCAGACGGATGGTATATATGGGTAATAGTTACCCGCCGACAGCAAAAGCTCTTTGATTCTCCAAGATCATAGAGGCTCTGATATCATGTGAGAAATATTGAGAGAAGAATATTTCGGAATTGTGCATCTACATTATACCCATTTATAGACACTAAAAAACAATCCTTGACAAAGTAGAAAACTATATATTATTCTTATTCTTATTTCTATTTCTATTTTATGTAGGATTGTATATACCTATTCATAATTTCATATTCTAACCATAACAATTCATATTTAAATATTTAACTAATAAAATGTGGATAGTTTAGAGGGGGTTGAGGTATTAACTCTATTTTTAATATCACCAAAATGGAAGAAATGCAAAAATAAGGATATCCGGAGAATTCATTTTTGTTTTCCCCATCTTGAAATAATAGAACCACATCATCTAACGGCCTTGCCATATTTAAATTTTCTGAAGGTAACAGCACCACTGGTCCTTGAGAATTTCTCGGTTATACAAAAAGAGATTTGCTGACTCTTAACTGTGTCATTTAAAAAAAAAAAAGATTCACTCTTCATATGACCTAAAGCCCATTATACAAATTTGTTCACCTGTTTCTTACAGCATCTAACACATGCACTGAACTGATATCTTTATCCTCTAACGTGACACGTTATTATGGAATTGATAAATTTTGTTTTTGTGTAGAGGGTGAAACACCGTAATTTCAGAATGACTTCATAGCATTGGAAATGCATGATGAAAAAACACATACAAAAGCTAAAACTAGATGCCAACATTGAGCTAAAAATGTCAACCCAGGTTCATTTATCCTGGAGATATGTATCATTAGACTCTTGTTTACATGTATTTGTGATGAATTTACAGGTGAAGATGGGGAAATAACTGTCACACATATTGTTCTTGGTATTTGGTCAGTAAAGGAATCAGCTGGGCATATAATAATGTCTACACTTGGTTTTGATGACGAGAAGGCTAAAGAGCTGGCCAAATTTGTAAGTTCCAAGATAGATCTATTACTCTTAGTTCCTCAATGGGATTCTTTACATCCTTTTCTTGTTTGCAGATGGACAAGGACAGTGAGCTGACCTATAAATAACTAGTATTGGATGCACAAGCATTTGACGCATCCTTCTATCACAATCTTCAGCTAGTTTCTCCTGCAGAAGAGTTTAGTAACAAATGTTCGTGGCCTTGTAAGCAATTTTCCCCCATACACAATTACCATTTATTTTAACCCTTTTTCAGTAGAAGACATTTTGTTATCTAAACGGCTGGGAAATTAACACCATCAATTTCAATTAGTATTCCCCAAAAATACGGTACTCTCTTTGATCCTCCTTTTTCTTTGGTTTGGGGAACTGTTTTCTTTGAAGGTACAGAATGGTGATTCAGGAACAAAACTATAACTTGATATTTTCGATTTTCATGATGAGATAAAATCAAGTGAAATTTGATCTAGTAATACAAGTTCCTAAATGAAGTCTAATATTTTAGTTTGAACACCTTATTTCAGCCTGGAGTAGTAAATCCTGAGCAGATGTTACAGGCTTACATTTTTCTCGTAATTCTCACCCACTCTAGCTATATGAATAGTTGTAGTCTACAACTTTTAGACAATGATCACAAAGCCTCCATTAGAGTCAGCATTGGCAATTTGATTATGTAATAACAGTCTTGATATTTTATCTTTTTAAGAGAAGTCTAACAGACATGGCCTTCCTAAGCCCTGGTGTTGATTTTTATTTTTTTTTGTCCAGCTCCGCTTAGGAAAATTGATGATTTCCCATAAGGTAGACGATAAGGGCATTTTAAGATCGTTAACTTGCTCAATTAGCCAAAAGTTGGAGCTTTGGTATGTTATTTACTAGACACTCAAGATGTTTCAAGACATTAAACCTATTCAATTGACCCACAAGTTCTAGTTCTAGCTTATAGGCAAACAGTAGAACCTATGCTTGATAGGTAAATATAAATTCGTTTCAACAAATCTTTTCAAAGTTAAAGGACATTTTAGAAAATATTTTACCAAGGAAAAATAACATAATTGTTCACAAGGGGCAAATTAATTACACTCTCTTTAACATAAATCATATTTTAGAGTCAATTCCCTAAATGGTCACCCAAGTTAAGAGAATTGCCTTGAAATATTATTGATGTTTCATTTAGAATCAAAATATCACTCAATTATTACTATTTTCCTTCAAATATATTTGACGCTTTAAAATTATCACTCTCTCCTAGTTGGCATGACATGTCATTAAAGTTTTTTTTAATAATAGACTAATTTAATTCATTGAACCAATTTAACTAAAATAATGATCATATTATTTTACTTTATTTTTTATCTATTAAGAATAAATTTTCATACTTAAAATCTTTTATCAAAATTAAACTTTTTGTTTTTTATGTTATGAAGAATACATTTTAAAAATGTTCTATAATTTTATTAATTTTGAATACTTATAAACACATACATTCAAAAAAAATATTTATATACATATCACTCATTAAGGCTAATTTACATCAATTAATCATAAGTTGTATAATAAATCAATAATATCAAAAGTCAATTAACTAATACAATAATATTAATTGTATATTTCAATTCATGCTTTCGATATTTTATTTTTTATCAAAAAAGTGAATAATATTATATTTTTTATCCATTAGAAATACTAAATACCTCAAAAGTCTCCTTAAATTCTAGTTGATAAGCCCTATCATTAAATAATTATTTTTAAAAAAATAATACTTATTTAATTCATCAAACTTATGTCTCTACAAAATAAATATATAAACTAAATGAGAATTTATGAAGATTATAAGAAAAGTAATTTAAAAAGTCTAGTAACTTTATATATTGTCACTAAACAAAATTCAGTGAAAAAATCATTGTGTGCAATTATTACCTAATAATTTTAAAATTCCTAACTAAATTATTTGAAAATTTTAAACAATTTTTTAATAAAAGTATTTAGATAAATTTGTAAGGTTGACAAAAAAATTGGTAAGAAAAAGAAAATTATTATTTAACTTTTTTTTAATTTTATTTTTATTTTTCTTCTTTTATTCTATATTATATTATATTATAACTTTTCATACAATTAAACATCAATAAATAAACTAATAATTAATTGAATTTACTAATTTAATTCGATAGTATACATATTGTAACAACCCTAAAAATGGATATACTAAGTGATACTTAATGTGTCAAGAATGCCTGTGATTAGACCAGGGTTCACACGGATTGATGCGCGTAGAACCAGACTTCGGAACCCTTGCTACATCAAAGCCAATTAACTTGGGGAGTTAGTTGAGCTAGGAAAGGTTGGGTCCAACCATGTAGGGCTCTCGAATACGAAGATTTACTCGAAGGAATCTTTACCGGACTTAAAAAGAGGAAATCTTAGGTTTGGAGGGTTTCGGGGTAAAATGGTCTTTTTCCAGGCTAAGGGTAATATCGTAATTACCCTAAATATATAATAAGTTATTTAATTAATAAGGTGGAGGGGCATTTTGGGGAGAGAGGACCGAAAATTGGCTCTTGAAGTGAAGTCTTGCTCCACCCGGGTTCGAACCTAGGTGGAAGCAATGAATTAAATTATTTTTAATTTAAATTGGTAAATTAATGTAATTAATTTATACTTATTATTTATTATCTGGTTTAAAATAAAAGGAAATCAGATTTTTAATAATTAATATAAAATCTTATTTGACTAAATCCTAAACTAGACTCCTAATCCTAAGAAAACTCTTCTCTCCCACGCTCATCTCTCTCTCTCACGTCTCTATCACTCTCACTCAAGATTCTCTCTGCCAAATAACTTCAAAAAAACACTAGGTAAACCAAAGTTCTTCACACTTGAAGAACTCACAACGAAAATATGAGAAAACAAACGAAATCAATCACGTAGGTAAAGAGAAGTTTGTCCGTCGAGTTGGTGTTGACTTTGAGGGGATTTGGACGTGATTTTTGGAGAAGATTTTGGGTAGCAAGTCGAGGTTTGAACGTCATAAAAGGTATGAGTTTTCTTACTCTTGGTCCATTTCCCAAGAGACCCTTAAGGCTCAGATGAATCTACTCGAAAACTAGGGTTGTTCCCGTTCTTGTCAAACTCCTTGTCCCTAGTATCCCTTTGATCTCAATGTGAAATAGGTTAGAGATCATGTTGTTGGTATGTTTGCTTGTAGTTTAAGTATGAAGTTTGATTTTCGTGATAATGTGTTCATGATCATGTGTTTGGAATTGTAAGGATGTTAAGTTATGTCAATCGAAAGTATGTGAAAATGTTTTTATGGTTGAATTTTATGTGTGAATGTTTGTGTAAATCATGAGGTGTAAAAGTGTTGTAATGTTGCTGGATGAAATGGTAATTCTTGGCTGAATATAATCATAAAAAGATTACACTTAAAGATGCACCACATGATCCACGAAATGCCTTAAAAATTAACGTATGAATGATGATAAAAAGAAGCTGAAAATAGTGAACAAATTTCCAGCATTTGGTAGGTTGGGTTCGGCCAAACAAAATGGTACAAAATGCAAAGAAAAATGAATGTAAAATAAGTGAAATCACTAAGGATTGAACCCAAGACATCATTACATGAAAGCTACAAAAAAAAAATCAACAAAAGATTAAGACAAAAATGGATTGGAAGAGACTAAATTTCCAGCCTGCTGGAAATTGTAGTCTCGGTCAACTTTTAAAAAAATGAGCTTCGTTTAATTTTTTTTAAAAAATGTGAGGTCATTGGGGATTGAACCCATTACCTCACTAAATGAAAATTTCATAAAAATTTCGTGAGAAAAATGCAAGAAAAAATAGATGTGGTGAATGGAGATCGAACCCACAACCTCTTGAATGGATGAGAGAGTTAGGAGAAAAATAAATTTGGAGAGTGGGGATTAAACCCACAACCTCTTGGATAGGTGAGAAAGTTAAGAGATAAATTAAAAGAAAAATAATGAGTTGGTGGGGGATTGAACCCACAACCTCCTTGACTTAAACGAAAAAGGAGAATAGAAAAAGAAAGGAAATATTATGGGGTTGATGGGGATCGAACTAGGGTTCCCCAAATCTGAAAAATGCGATTATCAAGTTTAAAGTAAGATTAAGTATTGTCCAAGGGATTCGAAATCGGGTTCCCTTGCCCAATTCCGTATTGACACATAAGTCATACGTAAGTAAATATTTAATGAATGTTGTCTCTAAAGATCGAAATCAATATCTTGGCATATCTACAAGATGCATAAGTCTTGAACCACATAATCTTGGGTAAATATGAATCACTTAGACAAACTATGAATGAAGCCACATGACTTGTATGTATAGACTAATAAGTCTAGCATACGTTTAAAAGTAAGTGAACCTAAGATGTATGTAATGAAATGATGAAACCCTAGAAGGGTTAAGTACGAGTGTAAAATACACTAAATGGCCAAGTGCATTGGCATATGATGAAATGAACTATGAAATGATGAAATGAACAATGAAATGATGAAACCCTAGAAGGGTTAAGTAAGAGTGTGAAACACACCAAATGGCCAAGTGCATTGACGTATGATGAAATGAACATTCATGTAAAAAGGGGTGAGTAACTATGAAGAGCAAATGTGCTAATGATAATGAATATGGTGACAACATGATATGAGGTTAATGTAAAAGATGAGAGCAATCTCAAATGAGCCTAAGTAAATGTTACCAAAACGTACTCACCCATGAGAGTGTAAAGTTAATGAAGAGACTAGTCTATATGAACACTCTAATGAAAGTATTGAGATTAACACACTTAATGCTAATGATGAGATGAGAAATCATCTATTGAGCTATGATGTCCTCATACTAGAAGCCAGCTTCCATGATGTATGAGTTAAATGTAATGGAACTTTATACTGAGCACCGATAGACTAGCTATGAGCGGTGATGCCTTCTTTCGGGAAGGGCGGAGGTTCACGTAACTCTCATGAGATGAGACTGTCCGGCATGCCGGGTATGTGTCTCCTTATATCTCCTAGTCTTCGAATCTATACTGTCAATATAGGGATCTGGCGGGGTTCAATTCCCATGTACGCTAGCATGTTTTGGGTCACTTTGGCCGGTGATTCCACCTCTTTTCGATGTGGGGTTTCATGAAACTGGATTTCATGATGTTCACATGATCTATGTTGGTTAAAGTTAAAGTTCCTAATGAATGAATGAGGCCAGCCTCAAATGATGCACATAATGAAACGAATGATACCAAAGGTGTTAGGATAGGATAATTAAGAGGTGAGTTAGATTCAAGTAATGACATTAGGTCATTCTTGGTCATTGCACAACGAACCCGATGAAAGTCTTAAACTACATCCTAGGTATAACTGGTGTTTACACTGGCCCATGAATGAAATGAAATGAAGTACGTATCAATGAACGAAGCAGACTCTGTGTTTGCTAAAGCAGACTCCCTAGTTGAGGTCCCATATGTTGAGCCCTCATTTTTGGGAAGTCTTAATGTCAAGTCCATGATTCCAAGGTCTCATGGCATACGAATGAATATGAACAACGTTATGTGTTATAGGAATTATGATATGTGTTATGTGTACGCTGTTGTGTGCTGTGTGTAAAATGTTAAGTATGATGATGCATGTTACTCTCATGACATAACTTTCCTAATCCAAATTTGGAAAGCTCATAAACTTTCCTAATTCAAATTTGGAAAGCTCACATACTTTCCTAATCTCAATTAAGCAAGTCCACTGACTTGACCTTCTATAATCATGTTGTTAGGAAAGAGCTAATCTTACTCATGCATGTCCTTGGTGTGTGCTTGCATATACACATACTTAGTACAAGTGTGTACTAACCCTATACAACTCTAAACTTTTAGGCGCAGGCACAGGTGGACGCTAGAGCTACAGGATCAACGCTGCAACTATCCGGACGTCGATCATTCATCCGGACGTGGTAGACCCTCATGCTTTTGAGGATGCTTGCCCATTTACATTTTAGCTTAGTTGTAGGATTGAGCTAGTGGAGTATGTTCCATTAGCGTTTCTTTCCCGTTTTTGTTCAGACATTGTATTGGTGCCATTTTGGCAAGTACATTTTTATCGTTATAATAAACTGTTTCTTTCATTTGATGATCTTAATGTTATATGGTTGATGGTGAACAATTACGTATGTAGTAGAATGTTTAGTAAGCATGTTAGAAGCAAAAAAGTTTCAAATTTTCATTTAAAATTAACCTCAAAGAAGTAAGAATGACGTATGTAGGCTTGTCTGCGACCTCTGAGAGGTCAACGACGCCGGTCTCGTCTGGGGTCTAGATTTCGGTGGTGACATGTTTACACTCCAGAAATTATAGATATGTTAGCTAATAGCTAGTATATGTTTGATAATCCACGTAATTTCATTTACATAAATTCCTGACCTGACCATTTACAATCAACTAAAAATTATTTATTTAAAAAAATACTCACCAACTAAATAATTGTAGTTAAGCAAATAATTCAAAATTTACCATTTAAAATTTAGGGGAAGAGTCTATATAGTTCTCGTACTCAAAATGACCTAACGGGTCGTTACAAGAAAAAACTTCAAATTGTTAAGAATCAACTATCCGATAATTAAAAAAATTAGATCGCTAATTTTTTTTCGATTTGGATTTGATTTTGTATAACCCTACTTTGAGACAACCATAATAAAAATATATGAAACTAAATGAGAAGTCAGAGACTATGTATATCCAATGATTCAAATATAATTTATTAATTTATCATCATGTCATCTGTTAACTCGTGAAGAAAAAAACCTTTAAACCGGTCAATTACTAAATAGTCAAAACCGCTTAACTGATACTATCTTTTTAATTCATATTATTTGTTTTAATTCGATTTTGAACAAACCTAGCTACCTTGAGACAATAAAAATAAAAATGTATAACTACACTCCAAGTCAAAGACTTTATATATCTAATGATACAAAATATAGTTTACTAATTTATTATCAGGTTATCTGTTAAGAAAAAACCTCAAATACGTTAATAAAAAAAATCAAAATCGTAATCAAAATTATTGAACTAGTAGTTTTTTCCGATTCAAGTTATTTATTTCGATTTCGATTTTGAATATCTCTACTTTGATATAACCAAAAGTAAGGAAAAAAGATCCAAAATATATTCGAACTTTGACGAAAATTGTTGTAACGATACTAAACTTTGAAAATGACCTTTTACCCCTACACTGTTTAGTAGTGTATTTTAAAGGTATATATGTGCCATGTGAACATCATAAATATTGCATAATTATAAATAGTAACGTGTCCATGTAGATACATATATACCTTAAAAATACTATTGAATAGAGCAGGGGTAAAAGATCCTCCATAAAGTTTTGTAATGTAACAACAATTTCGACTAAAATTAGACCTTTTTTCCAAAAATAAATTATGAAACTAAACCTTAATTCAAAGACTTTATTTGTCCAATTATATAAATATAATTTATTAATTTATTGCCGAGATTGTAGTTTAATCCGTTGAACAAATAAAGTTCATGAATTTTATGGGGGGTTACATCAATTTTGATAAATTAATTGAAACCGATAAATTAATACTCTTTTTTTATTTGAGTTGTTGATTTAGATTGAGTTTTGAACAATCCTACTTTGTACGACCTCCTTTATTAATTCGTATATTTTTGTCACTATTTTCTTCTCCTCAATATGTGAAATTGTTTTAGTTGAATCGAAAATCTCTGAAAAAATAATATTTTACTAGAAAATAGTAATATCTACATATATTCTCGCTTTTCACAGTTCACTTTGTAAAATTTTACTGAATATATTGTTATTTATAATCTAAAAACTAAAATTTTCAGTACATTTTCCGCTCTTCACAACTCACTTGTGAAATTTCACGCGGTATGAAGTTTGTTTAATATTTCAAAACTTAGAATTAACGCTCTTTGATTGAAAATTAGTCAATTAGATTGAAAAAACTAGGTGACTGATAGTTTAAGTACGTATTTTCACCGGACACTGAACCTTCAGTTTACTCATTCTCCTGCCAAACCCAAAACAAAGGGTTTAAGCTTTCCCCCCCCAAAAAGCCCTAGTCTTCACTCTTCACTCTTCAATTCGCCAAGAAAAGGTTGCAGTAGAAGCTGAAAAAGATGAGTTTCGCGGCGTGTAAGACAATGCATTGCCCCACCGGCATCGAGAATTGCGCCTCCGGCTTTATCACTCACTCAGCCGCCGATATCACCCCTCAAATTCAGACAGCCGACGTCGACTCCGATTGGCCAGCCACCAAGCCAATCGGCCCCGTGCCGAACCTTGTTGTTTCAGCTGGAAATGTGCTTGATGTTTACTTGATTAGGGTTGAACAAGCATCATCCAGGGATGCCGCCGAAGTAGTGAAACGTGGTGGCCTTATGGCCGGAATTTCTGCTGCTTCACTTGAGCTAGTTTGCACTTATAGGTATTTCAGTTTGAAATATCAAATCATACGAATTTCTTTTATTTGGATATTTTTACTGTTTCAAAAACTTGTCTTTTTCTTGTGTAACATGTGTAGGTTACATGGAAATATATATTCAATGGGTGTGATAACAGCAGGAGGAGCTGATGGTGGGAAAAGGAGGGATTCAATTATCTTATCTTTTGAAGATGCTAAAATGTCTGTTCTTGAGTTTGATGATGCTACTCATGGGCTTCGGACCAGGTAACCTGCAGCTAATGCATTTAAATGAGAGATTGAGCCAAAATAACAGAAAAGATGTGTAGTGGAGTAGTGGAGGTGCCAAAGCTGGCAGGCACCACAATTATTTAATGAAAAACACAAACGAGAAAAAAAGATGAAGTTATTGTTGACGTCTTGTCAAGGTGGTGAACTTTGTTAGCTTTAAGAACCTCCCATGTTATTCTGTTTTAGAAAACTCTGAGAGCTCCCCAATGTTCATGTCTATATGCATATCTGAATGGGCTCTTTAATAAAGATTCCAAGAGTCTGCAATTATTTATATGGCTACCTATAACATGAGTTCAATGTCATACTTGCTCTTATGTTTTTTTTTTGTGCTTTATAGTTGGAGAAATCATAACTTTATGAGATTCATCAAAATAGTAACTTTAAACGTCTACCCTATGAATTCTCAAACCATTCACTGAACATTAAGTATATTTGCCTTTTACTTCATGTTTCTTTACTATTTAAGCATGAAAATCTGAGAAACTACATTAGAATCTCCTTTTTCTTCCTTTGTTCCAGCTCAATGCACTTTTTCGAAGGTCCAGACTGGTTTCATTTAAAAAGAGGTCGAGAGTCATTTGACAAAGGTCCTATTATCAAGGTTGATCCGCAGGGGAGATGTGCTGGTGTCTTTGCTTTCGAACAGCAGATGATAGTCCTCAAGGCTGCTGAGGTTTTCTTTTGCTGTTTTTCCTCTCTTTTCCTTAGTTAACCTGAAGTTTAAATTGTGTAACGTTTTGAAGATGTATCTATCCCAATTAATCCTTTTGAAACCCTAACTGTTCTGGACTAATCATGCTCACACCATTTATTGGTGGATATTGCTGGCCAGCTTTCTTCCAATTATCTTATTCAAAAGTTACCATTATAGGCTTGCATGCACAACCATCTACTGAAATTTGAATCAAACTTACGTCATAATGTACTTTGACTGATTATTTTTTTGGGTTTCATAAAGGGATAGTATGAACAATATTATTTATGAGGTAGCTGATTAATCTTCACACACAATACTAACAAAGAACTGTTTTAATCAAGTCAAACAGAAACATATTTGGTGTAAGTTGCTCTGCTTTGTCAATGGTCTGTATATTCTTGATATATGCGGGGGATTTAATGGATGGTATTGTGTTTAGCATAGTCACCAAGGGGATGATGTAGTGGTTGAGGCGTATGAGTGACCATTTGGAGATCCCAAATTTGAATACATGTGCAATACTGGAATTTAGCCTATCTGCTCTAGTTTGGTGAGCAAGATTGCTTGGGACAAAAGCCAGGTATTTAATTGCAGGAGGGTAGAGGGGATGGCCCATTATCCAACGAGTTTCGGACCGTGCTCCATTGCCTACGGGGATTTCTAGGTTTAAAGATAAGATCACTTGGGAAACGTGTGGTAGTTTGTTTGACATGTTCCCAGTGGAATAATTTAGGGGCACAAAAGTTGGTACAAATTCACCAATACCAAATTATGAATATCATCTTTATCAAAAAAACATAATTATGAATATTATGTGAAAATGTTGCAAGGTTGTAGGAAATGTGTGGGTTCTTTTTGGGTGATTAAAAAGATCAAATCAATATGTATGAATTATTTCTCTTTCCATCGGTTGAACAATTTGCTTATATTTTCGAGTGATGTATTCTGATTTTAGGTCAACTCTAGCTTAGCTGGTGAGGACAGTGCTTTTAGTGCTGGAGGTGCCTCAGCTCGCATTGAATCATCATATATCATCACCTTACGAGATCTTGATGTTAGGCATGTCAAGGATTTCACATTTCTTCATGGTAGGTATACCCTAGCTGTTTCTTGTGTATTGTTTTTTATAATTAAATTTTTGCTTCCTCATTGATTCTTATTACTGTTCAGAGATTACTATGACAAAGTCGTGATTTTACTTGTATTACAAGAATAAAACTAAGGTTGAAAATTAGACAATGCTGGAGTTCTGTTTTCCACAATGTTTACACCTGATAAACTTTGTTATAACCTGTATAACTCTTATCAGACACCACGACTGGTCCAACATTTTTGTTCTCTTCTGTAGTAGAATGATATCTCTTGGCTGTGAAAATATACTTCGTTAGTGCCTCCAGAGCGTTGTCTAGTTGTAAGGGTGTAGCTTGTGATGTGCATGCCACAAGAGTCTCAACCCTACTGTGAACCATAAACATGGTATTTAAGTGGAAGAGGGTAGAGGGGTGGACCCAATATCCTCCAAATTTTGGATTGTGTGCCAGCTGGTCATCAGGGATTTCTTGGTTACAATATTTTTTTTGATTGTTGTTGTCACAATGGAAATTGATATTGTTGAACTCTATTTGACGAGAAAAAGATTAATTGACTTCTATTTTTTTTTCTTGACAAAAGGTAACAGGATTGACCTTCAGTTTCTTTCATAATCTTAATCTTTTCCTATCTAATTATTTTACTGGCCTAATGCATAGGCAGCCCCTAAACTTGGCAGGATATTTCAGTTAGAGACCTCAACTAAAGACTCGACCTATTAAATACCGGAATAATACTCAAATTGTTCCAATTGAACACATATTTTCTTATTCTAGACAACATAAAATGCATGAATGCAGCTCGCTGTGGCAAAAGCAACCAATAATACAAAAGCAGGTTAGCAAAGGGAAAAAAAGTCAAAATCTGAAAAGAAAAAAAAGAAAGAAAATGAGTTGAGTGAATGAAGCTCCGGTGCTCTCCCTTTCTGACAAAGTCACAAATCTGTTGAGTTAAAAGGAATGTTTAAAGATTTTTTTGACAGCTTAGACAGCAGCTACCAATGGTCGGATAAAACTCTGTTTAAATTCAGCCATTTTGAACCATGAGATGGTCTTCAAAACTCAAAAATCTTCTCTGTTGAAAAGTTGCTCGTTGGAAAAATTGGTACTTTCGGCTATTTTGGAAACCTGGAAGTGATGGAATCTACTACGTCAAATCTGCATACAACTACCAGAATAGGGAAAATGCCCAGTTGACCTGTGGCCACGGAAGTTCATCTGGAAGACCAAGGCCCCTCACAAAGTCTGCTGTTTTTCTTGGCTTGTAGCAAGAAAAGCATGTCTCACTCAGGAAAACTTCAATAAGGGGATTTAATCTATCTATGCTCTGGATGTCGCATGTGTGGTGAAGCCAGAGAAAATAGTAGTTGTACATTTCTACCTCGACCTAACTCCTCTAGATGGACAATCGTGGAAACTTTTTTTGAACTTGGTAGGACAAAAAGATGGTCTATGCTAGCAACAAGCTGTGATTTATTGAAGTGCTGGAACTATAATGGTAGTGCAGTGTGACAAAAGAAGTGGTGGAAACTTGTCCCAACTCTTATACGGTGGACAATTTGGAAGGAGAGGTGATATAGAATTTTTAAAGACAAAAGCAGTTCTGTGCAGAGAGTCAAGATGAATGGTATTTTTTTGTTTCATTTTTGGTGGAAAGAAACTATGTAGAGAGGTTCAAAATTCAGCGGAGACAAAAAAAAGTAGGTGATTCTTCCGATATGTTCTAGCCTTGGTGGACATAGTTACCTTGTACCTGGTGGGAGATGACAAATATCCTGTTGAATTAGTTGAGGTGCGGACACCATAGTCATAAAAAAAACTATGTAGAGGAGACTGAATCAGTAGTTGTCATCATAAGTTCCTTCTGAAAGGGTAGTCTTAAGCAAGCTTGGGTTTCTGTAATTGTAAGAAGCACTTTTATGGTGCATATCTAGTATGTATTTATATACACAGTGTCACACACACGTTACCAGTTTCAAAAAAATGCAACTCAAGCTCTTCCATTTGGTAACCCACCCACAAAACTTAATGTGTTTTTACCATGGAACTTTTTGAATCTTGAAAATCCTTTTTCTCAGCAAGCTTCGATCGGATGATATGTCCATTCCTGTCCTGCCGAGAAATCACCTATTAGCCATCTTCTTTCGTACTCTCTTAACAACCCTCACCCATACAGGAAAATCATGTCTGTCCCAGCATGTATCTGGTGGACAATCTGGAGAGAGAGAAACAATAGATGTTTTGAGAGCAAAAGTTGTGATCTTCAGAAGATCAAATTGAACCGTATCAAGCTTTTTTGTTTCTGGTGCAAACAGATGTACCTAGAGGACACTGAGTCAATTATTGAGATTCTTGGCTCTATTTAGATTTTAGATTCAGATATCCTGTTTTGTTGATGAGTTGTAATTATGGTTTTTAGTACAACCTACTTAGAATAGGAATAGGTATAGAAATAGTATATAGAATCCTACTTGGAAAAGGATTATAATGTAGTGTCCTAGTTAGAAAATGAGTCTAATGTAGATAGGGTCTCAATGTAATAATGTTGACGCACAATTCAATAATATTCTTCTCCTATATGTCTCACATCCACCATCTGCAGTAACCACTGTTGCCAGTTTGAAGTTTGACATGTGCCTTTATGCAGGTTATATTGAGCCTGTCATGGTTATCCTTCATGAAAGGGAACTCACTTGGTCTGGGCGCGTTTCTTGGAAACACCATACTTGTATGGTCTCTGCCTTTAGTATTAGTACAACGTTGAAGCAGCATCCACTGATATGGTCAGCCACTGTAAGTTACAATGATCTTTGTTGCCAGCATTATTTATATATATTCTTATTAGCTTGAAGGAGAGAGAGAGAGAAGAGGCAACAAAGAAAGGAGATCACTCCAGTAAGAGCTATTTCTTGATGATGACTGTATCACAGTTCTTTCTATTTTGGGGTTTGGGTTTGGTGAGGGAAATAAGGTCAAGAATGCGGCTTAAGTTAAAAAGTTCTATCCCTTCCGTTTCATTGAGGTATCACTGTAATTACACTTGATGACAACCTTTAGCTGATTAACTCATATACTAATTCTGATCTTGTTTGTCTTCCTTCTTTATTGTGTTTTCTTTTTGTCAGTCAAATTACAATTACTTCCCTCAAAATATTTTCCTCATATCAACAATCTAATAGAAGAGCTTTTGAAGGTATAGAGATGGACTTTCTAAAATTGAGAAGTAGTCTCTTATCCCTAATTTCTTTTTGGTGCATCCATGGAGTACCAGTTTGTGTAGAAGATTGGTGAAGTTTGTAGAAAACCATTTTGTTTTGTAGTTTTCTACATTTTGGAATACCTTTGGTATATATGCACTTTTTTTCGCCCAAATGTTGATACAACTTATTACCTTGTCAAAAAACAAAAGAAAACAACCTAAACCCGGAGTAACTTTGTTGTTGCCACTGATAAGTCATTTCCTGTGGTGCAAATATTTCTCATCTTTTGTTTCCTGCAGTACAAAAGTAAACCACATTACTTAACAAAAGAACCAAGAATTTATTTTATTTTGATTTGTTTGCTTTTTTTTGTTAAGTCTGTTAAACAGTAATTTTGAGCTTAAGGTTCTATAGTGTGGAGCACAAGATGTTTCAAGCATGGCCTCGGTAATGAAAATGTGATTCCAACTTATCACGAGAGAGTTGATTTGGTGGACAGCGAGTACTAAAAGGCTGATGATTCAAATATATATCATGAAATTTCAAAAAAAATATTTGACGAGAATAATGCAAAAGTACTTTACCTCTTTAAAGGGGTCGTTTGTATGCGGGATAGGATAAGCTAGGATACCCCATGTGATTATTTTATCCCACCGTCTATACGGGATAGCAATCCCATCATTTTAGAAAAAAGGGGGGATACCATATGGGATTAGCTAATAGCTGAAACCAATCATGAGGTAAAGTTAATCCTAAATCCTATGCCGGAATTATCATCCTTATCCCATGTAAACCTACCAGAATTATGGCATTTTTTTTCTGCAACTTTAGAAAATGTACAACGGTGAACTTGCTGTTTCATTTTGCAGAGAGAACTTCAGCATGCTGTTGGTTTTATGACATCTTAGGCTGTGTTAAATGTTGTATGAGCTCTTTGTTCCTATTATCCGAATTGTTTTCCATTTTCCTTAAGTTTTTCCTCTCTCATGTTCTTCTTGCCTCTTCACAACCTGTGCTGAACTGTGTCACTAAGATGACATTTGTTTTAATTTCTCATTCCAAGATTTTGACATGCTCATTTCTGATAACTATCAATGTTTGCTTGAACCTTACTCCATTAATTATATATTTCCTACAGTAGACTTCATTTCCTTTTTTTTTTCCAGAATCTCCCTCATGATGCATATAAACTTCTTGCTGTGCCGTCTCCTATTGGTGGAGTACTTGTAATTGGTGCAAACACTATCCATTATCATAGCCAGGTCTGTTATCTTCATGACAAACTGCTTAATGCTTCATGATATTCTTACAACTTTTTGCTACTATGTTTTATGTGCTGACTTTGATCTGCCTATTTTGCAGTCATCTTCTTGTTCGTTGGCGTTGAACAATTTTGCCTTCTTTGGCGATAACAGGTTTCTTCCTGAGCTCTCAGTATCTCCGCCCTCTCCCTCTCTTTTTTTGCTTACAAAAATCATTCACCCAGGCTTTCACCCCCTGTTGTGTGTGTGTGTGTGTGTGGTCTGGGAGTTTGGCATAAACTTGTACCATGTTTATTAGTAGAATCGGTTACGAGTGGGAGGGGAACATAGGCCAAATACCTTGGTAACAAGGTGGCTTGATACAATCAATTTAAGAGTAAACTTACTATAGATGCTCCTTTCAGACACAATTCAATAATATTCTTCTCCAATACTTTCTCACACATATGTTGCACTCTAGAACATTTAATTGAACACTTTAAAGGCATGCCATTGTGAGAAAATAACATTAGTGAAGACGTATCTTAAGCCACCTCACTTTCTTCCTTATGAACAATGTGTGCTCCAACTCAATCCAAACGTGTTAACGACTCACCATCTAAATGGGTTAACATTATGCCATATCAATTCATACTCTTTTAGAGTTCAACAATATCTATAGTCACTTGTTTCTCCTTTACTGAAGAATCTCAATTTTTCATACTCTAACACCCTTTATAATCTCAACTCATAACAACATTTAAATATGGGGTGAAGGCATTACCTTTTGCCTTTTCAGTTCAAATTCTAGCTTAGCCCCTTTTTGTTTTTCTTTTTTCTCTTGCAATTCTAATTTTTTTTCCAAGGATTCTAATGTTTGGGCTAGCATAAGAATTATAATTACACCAAAATGCTGTTAAAAACTTACCTCGATGTTGGGAAAAAGTTTTGGGATAAAAGAATGAATTCCAAGTCGTGCTCTAGCCTGGGTTTTTTTTTTGAACAAAAATCCTGGTTCAACACCTATTTAGACTTTCCCAGGTGCACTGCTGCGTGCGCTATTGCACAGTTTTGGCAGTAAGCTACCTCTGAGGCACTCTCAAGTGTGCTATAGCGCAGTAAGTGCACAGGCTGGTTCCAACACACAATAATGTTTTTAACATACTCCAAAGTCTTTGATTCCCTTGTGTGGGCTATGGTTCTCATACACCTCCATGCTTCCTTTCTCACTTCATTAAAGCTATAATTAGCCTGAACAAGCGTTCAAAATTATGTGGTTTTACAAAGATTGCCAGAAACGATATAGGAAGACAACAATCCATGCTGTCAACCTATATACTTGCACTTCCAGGTATGGACATCTTGGAACATGGACAAAGCATAGGGTTCAACATTGGGTCAACCAAGAGCAAGGATTTGTAGGGATGGTTCTAACTTTGCTACATGTAAAGAACTGAATCTTAAGCTTAGCTTAGCTCTAAATGCTAGCTCATAAGGCAATGATTGTCTAAGATCATATGGGGAGAGACAATCATTGTATCCTTAACTAGTGTGGGACTCTTAACAGC
Source organism: Solanum pennellii (assembly GCF_001406875.1). Taxonomy (NCBI): domain Eukaryota; kingdom Viridiplantae; phylum Streptophyta; class Magnoliopsida; order Solanales; family Solanaceae; genus Solanum; species Solanum pennellii. The sequence goes on along the minus strand of NC_028639.1, from coordinate 1,766,981 downwards.
TATAGGTCTTGAAAATGGTGGTTGTTTGCTTCACAAATCCTAATTCTCACAGGTAATCTATGGATTTGTCATATTTGAATTGATCTTCGAATTGTCAAATGAATTAGATTCTGAGATTCATTTTTATGTGTTTTGTCATCCAAACTGCCCATTTTGCAGCTTATGATATTTTCTATGTGCTTGCTGTTTCTGATTTACTACTTTCTTTTTACATTTAATTTGGTTTCATTTGTACTCCACTATAAGTGCTGTTCTTTGATGCCATTTTCATGCTCTTTACCTTTTCTTTAGTAATTGTGCGCAGATCCATTCCTTTGATTGCTCATTCAATGCAGTGTGTTGATTTGTTTAGTTCCTACAATGAGAATCGGTCCCAAACCTGTATCTAATTTTGTAATACGTCCTTACGATTACTT